>NC_056726.1:936541301-936583801 GCF_019279795.1 Protopterus annectens
TCTTTTGTTTTTCTGCACATTCAGTTGCTGCCTTTTTTTTCTTACTTCTGGTTTGATTTCCATTCCTGCTTGACATCGATATTCTTCTGCTAAATAAAGATGTCATCTTAGATTTATTCTCCTCATGTTTCAAAACGTTCACCAAATTTGGATCTTGTGAGGTCAGTACATATGTATGGAGTCTCACGACTGCAGATCTATACATGTAATCAATTTCAAGGAGGTCCATCCCTCCTTCAGTACAGAGAATATATAATCTTGGTATACACTGATTTTTATAAATCATTTGGTGAGCATGAAGCATCCTTCTTGTTTTAATATCCAATCTATCCAACACTTTTTGGGGCCAATCATTCATTCTAAAACTATAAGTTAGGACAGGAAGAGCAAATTGATTTATAGCTTGGATCTTGTTCCTAGGCGTCAATGCTGTTTTCAGGATTAATTTAAGTCTTCTAAAGTACTTCTTACTAAGCTTTATTTGCATTTGTTCATGTTTTATTGCTGATCCTTCATCAATTCCCAAGTATTTATACACCCCCTCTTTCTCAAGTTCTTTTATATCACATTCTTGTCCCAAACCGATGTTTTCCTGGTGCTGCAATTTTCCTTTTTTAAAGGTTGCTTTTGCACATTTATCAAGACCAAATGACATTCCAATATCATCTGAAAAAGTTTTAACAATCTGCAACTGTGCTTTCATTTCCTCATCTGATGAGCTATACAATTTTAAATCATCAACAACATGATGATAAGAAGTCATTAGACTTTGTTGCTTTCTAGAAGCCAAATTAAAGCCATGACTTAAGCTGTTAAGTAAACAGCTTAATGGATTAATGGCAAGACAAAATAGCAATGGTGACAGGGAGTCACCCTGGAATATCCCCCTTTGTATTTTATTCCTGGGATAATAATCTGTCCTTTATCATGGCTTAATTGCAAAGTGGTCTGCCACTGTTTCATGGTTACTGTAATGTAATCAATCATTGTAGGATGTACCTTATACATTTTTAAGCACTCTTTTATCCATGAATGTGGGATAATATCAAATGATTTTTTATAGTCAATCTATGCCATACTTAGATTCTTCCCTTTCTTACAGTTCTCCACTATAACTTTATTTAACAACAAATGATCCTTTGTTCTGTATGACTTTCTTTTATTGCCCTTTTTTTCTTCTTCTTCTTTCAGCTTTTCCCTGTTAGGGGTTGCCACAGTAGATCACCTGTCCGCTCATGATTGGTGGTAGAGTTTTATGGTGTCGAGTTGCCAGCCCAGTGCCCAACCTTCCACGGAAGGCACACACATGCACACACTCACGCCTAGGGCCAATTTAGAGTGTCCAGTCCACCTACAGCATGTCTTTGGGATGTGGAAGGAAACCAGAGCACCCAGAGGAAACCCATGCAAGCACAGGGAGAACATGCAGACTCCACATAGAAGGCACCCCAGCCGAGGATAGAACCGGAGAAACTCTTGCTGTGAGGTGACAACGCTAACCGCTGCACCACCGTGGCTGCCCTTTTATTGCCCTTTTGTTCTACTGCCATAATTGAGTTTTCTTCTAAATGACTATAAACTCTGTCGGCATCAATCCCCATGTATAGTTTATATGTCGTCGGAAGACAAGTTATTGGTCTATAATTTTTAGGGTAGCTTGCAGGTTCACTCTTAAGTAAGAGCATTGTTTTTCTTGTTGTTAACCAGTATGGTGTCTGTTCGGGATGTGCATATAAATAGTTCTTACTCATGGCTAGGTCCTCATGTAAAGAAGTTAATACTTTAAGCCAAAAGTTATGTACTGCATCTGGGCCTGGGGTTTTCAATTAGAGGCTTTTCTCAACTTTGTTTCAATCTCTCTGGCTGTTATTTAATTCCATTTCATATCCTGTACCTTTAAACTTATTATTCTTTCTTTCACTTCTTCTATCCATTTAGCATTTTTGTTATGTGCCACAGGATCTTCATAGATACTTCTCCAAAATGTATCTACTTCCTCTTTTTTCGGCGGTCTATCAATTCCTTTTACTTTATTTCCTAATGCTCTATAAACTTTCAGTTTCACTGTCAGTGTGTGTGTGTGTGTGTGTGTGTGTGTGTGTGTGTGTGTGTGTGTGTGTGTGTGTGTGTGTGTGTGTTTGTGCGAGCATGCATGTTGATTTATCCTTTACATAGTTTATGAAGTTGACAGCATGTCACCTTTATTATCCTTCTTTGCAGTTAATGACCCCTTAAGCACATGTCTCCTGAACTTCATTTAGTGCTTCATTTAATCCTTATGATTTGTGTCAGTGCACAGTGTGTCATTGCGAAGGGATAATGACACCACTAGCCCTCCTTGCTGCTTTTGCATAGCAGAGGATGTAATCTGGCAAAACTACACTCAGGCTTACTTTCACTTCTTTATTTTTTTTAAGTAACAAATTATTTTCTAGTTGTGTATAGTCCTGGGTTTATGTTTCCCAGTAGCACAACTCTGTACCTCATTATACTGAATTTGAATTGTCATGATTCTTCTCAGATGGATATCTAACTTATTTCAGGTCTTTAAGTGATCTGAAAGCTGACTGCCGCTAATTTATTTGGTAATATCACTTATAAATCAGGTTGCATCTGCCCTGTATGCATTCTGAACTGCTCCAGAAATATGTGGTTTCTGAATATCTAGCTATATACAGTAAAGTCCCTGAATATCTAGCTAAATACAGTAAAGTCCCTGAATATCTAGCTATATACAGTAAAGTCCCTGGTACCCAGAATGCATGTGCTGGAAGAAGTAAGATGTTACATTAGAGTGTGGCACACCAGTTAAGTTGTCCCTGACACAGTTTACCTGTCAAGCAGGTATCAATAATCAGAAAAGCCTCTGGATCCCAGCTGTGACAGAAAAGTAGTAAATGGGGACATAGCTCCCTAGGAAAGACTGACAATTTCCAGAAGGAGTGACATCAGGATCTAAAATAACAAACCAGACATACATACTTACTTGTATAAACTATGGCTGAATAGATTGCTAAAGTCCAGGCAAGAAACTGACATTCGAATCATGAATCAAGCAGTGCTGTAGCTTCATCTAATGAAATGTGAACACAAAAAGCATTTACAAGACTGCCCATTGGGAATAAGCACTTTTTACAAGTGCATTACAAAAAATGGGCCTAACTGAACAATGGGAATATTACACAAGTATCAGCTCTTCATTTTAACACAATTCACTGTTACCTTCGGCTTCATTTTTGTCTAGTCTGTGTCTTACACTGGTCACACCTTCAGACATACAAACTCACTTGTTGACTCGCTCCAAAGATGTCAAACATGTTCATAAACTTTTAGATGCACAGCATCAAAAATATTGATCAATTGCGGTTTGGTAGTATATACTGCTTCCTCATGTTCAGCAATGAGTAATGATCAAAGACTCCACTGTTAACTTTTAAATTATTCTTTCAAATTCCTAGAAGGCCAGGTATGTTAGCAATGTCCCTACCATTTATAGAGAGTTACAGAGACCGAGAATGCCAGTTACACAGACAGAAGGAGGAAAAACTTACACAGGTATTTTCTAAGCCTTCAGTCCTCCAGTTACACTACAACACACTAAGAGAAAAGACCATGGATCCAAAGATACTTTGACAGAACAATTAATGAGTCTATAACCAATGCTCTTGCATGCATTTATCAATGGAAAGAAAAGGTATCTCTTTAGGATTCAATCTCATGTATCTGTGCTGGGCAAGCCAAAGAACCAGCTTCAACTGATGACAGGTACCCCAGACAACCTAAGCTTTATTAGTTGGCTTCATAGGTTCATATTAGGCTAACTGCCCTTGTGAGCCATTTTAAGCCTAGTCAATTATCCCATGCAAGTAACAAATCCTGCACCTTGTGTCTGTAAGGTAAACACCTTAACCGTTATGCCAACCTCCCTCCCTCTTGGGAGTTGCAGCACTGCAACTGTGAGGAGGAGGAGACAGCGTGGATATGATTGCCTAATTACAACTTTCCTATCATGGGTCAAGTAGCTGCCAGAGTACAGCAGTAGGAAAATCACTGGCAACATGTCTGAATATTGTTGTCCAAAGCAACTGATCCCAGGCGGTATACAATCAACAAATCACTGGCAGTATGGGTGAATGTTGCAGACCAAAGCAACTGATCCCAGGGGGTATACAATCAACAAATCACTGGCAATATGGCAGAATGTTATAGTCCAAAGCAACTGGACCCAGACGGTTTACAATCAACATAGAGGAACTCTTTCAGCCAGGAACCTATGGTGTACTCAAGCATGTGTGTGCAGCGTGCTCAGAGAAATGGGCATTGCATTGTGGTTTAAGGTAGTGTTTTTAGAAAAGTAAACAATTCTGTATAGATGATGATTAGCATGGACTCATTAACTATTGCTTCCCTATTTACAGACTATGGCTAGAAAAGAGGTAATAACTTAGCAGGTAAGGGAGAATACTTGACAATCAAGAAAGAATGCTATTCACACCTAAAAAAAGAAAAAAAAGCATCCCAAATTTTAGCTTTAAATTTAAGGTATGCTCATAATGAAACAACATTCACAAGTTCTACTCGCAGGGTTTCGAATGTGCTGGTTCATGTAGCGCCTATGTGGTAACACAGAAACAGGGTTAACTTCTTAATTCATATATTTAGTTTTTTTTTAAATAAATAAATTAATTAAGTGATTGATTAGTTAAATACAAATTAATTAATTGATTGATTGATTGATTGATTGATTGATTGATTGATTAATTAATTAATTAATTAAATAATTAATTAATTCACTCATTCATTCATTCATTCATTCATTCATTCATTCATTCAGTCTGTCATTCTTTCTCTAGTACAGTCTTTATCCCACTCAAGATTAGTTACAGTAGAGGAAAAAGTGGAAAAACTTCAGAGATATGGAATGTGTGCTCATACTGAGACAGACACACATATCTACACACTCAAACACAACACTGCTTGTATACCTGTTGCCTATTAAGAAGATCAACAGTTTACCAAGCAGCATGTGTTTGGAATGTTGGAGGAAATCGGAGCACTCACTGAAAATCTGCATGGACACATATAAAGCACCAATACGGTATACAGAAGAGACTCCACTAACTTTAATCAGTAAAACCAAGATTTGTGAGGCAGTAACGGACTAACTAATGTACCAGTACACTACTCAAATTTTTCATTTAGGCCAAAGGTGAGGTCTGTTTTTTATGCAAAGGTAGCTGCTGCAAACTACATTCCTGGTGACTAAGATCTCCTGTGTATTATCACTTTATATATTGAACCTCATGTGACTGAACAATGTTTTCAGAGGGAAACAGTGTGTAATGCCTTAACAAATGAACTTAGCCAGTCCAAGATGTAGAATGTACATTACTATAATTTTAAATAGTGTGACATATTTATTTAAAATTTGTTTACCAGGAAATTTCGACTTGGAATGAAGCCAATTTTCAGCGGATGCCTGGGAAGAAATGCTCCAGATGCATGTCTTTGTGATGTGGGAAGAAACTGGAGCACCCGGAGGAAACCCACACAATTCTATGAACCTGGTCTCGATGAAACTTTGTCTATAGCCCCAGTTTTAAAGTATAGGGCTTTGACCAGATGAACTTCTTGTATAAAATGTATATATCTTTTAAAAATTTTAAATTATTTAATTGATTAAGTAAATGGTTAATTGATCACATATATTTAAGTTTCAGTTTGGTGTGTTTTTATTCTGATAAAGTCTTGGTATTAACCGAGACAAAAGTGCTCAATAAATTTCATTTTCTGTGGTGTAAGACTGGCTGACTTATTTCTTCGAAGAATTTTGGCTTTGTGGACACTGCTTATCCTGGTGTATTTTCAAGACAATTGCAGGCAGGACATGCCTACTTCACACAGTAGGCACCCCAGCTGAGAATTGAACCGGAAAACCTCTTACTGTAAGGTGACAACACTACTGCTGCACCACTGCGCTGTGTGAAACATATATTTTGCTGCTCTACTCTTTTTTCACTTTTGAAGTTTTCAACTCACATTTTGTATTTCTGCTGGCCCATAACATATATCTAATGTACGTTGCCAATAACTAAATGGAAGATCATGGGTAAGTAGCCCTAAACAGTTATGTTTTCTTGTAGTTCTTTCTGTTCTAACTTGTAACTTTACTACTGTGCCATTTCCCACTGTCATCACCCCAGATCTTCCTTCTGTAATTTTCACATTCTGCATTAACTGCCATCTTTCAAAACAAACCTGTATTTTAATTATAAAGTCATGAAAACTAGAAAATAGCCAACCAACTTTTGGTTAGTAGCTATGATGTTGACAGCTACACCTGTTGAAAGTCTTAGTATTTCAGTGGGATAGAAGCAAGCATCCCAACGTTTAAATGAATGGTTATACACCTTCACTGCTCGTTCATGATAGGTAGTTATGGAGGTCAGCAGATGAAGTGTTCCAGCCACCAGTGGTGAGCAAGTACATGAGAACTGTTCCTTGCTTAGTTGAAAGACTGCTTTTGCTCATGTGAGGAAAGTATTTTATTGCAAGACTGGACTATGTTGTGAGAATGTACACGAGGTTAGAAGGGGAATAATGTCTGCTAGGTATCTGAGTTCTTTCTAGTTATGCTGTAGGCTAATACAGTCTGTGGTGAATATGTTCTGTCTGGATGTGATGACTGAAGTTTCTGCAGCTGGTGCAAAAGAAAAAAAAAAAGGCCTGCTTCAGAGCTTGCTTTTTTTCAGTCACTTCCAATAAATATGGTTGGCCCTAATGTTTGCCATGAATAATTTCATCAGTAACATCCTCATCCTAGATTAATATTACCAAAGTGCAATTAGTCAGCTCAAATCTCTGATTAGACTGTCACATATTCTTCTCAGTACACATTTTTAAAACAATGGGAAAAGGTAAAAGGCATCTGGAACCTGTTATACGACTGCAATTTTCTTTATTTCAGATGACAACCTTTTCCCATATTAACACCGCCTGAGAAGTGTTAAGTCAATTCAAATGCCTTGGTTGATGGGTTGAGTCCCACATATGTTTTCAGTACATAGTGATAAAACAATAAATAAGGTGAAAAGCACCTTAGCAACCTGCGATACCATTGCACATATATTTATTCTGGACAACAAAAGAACCTTAACAAAGTGGGGCATGTTGCCTGTTCTTGAAAATCCTTGCCACTTATAACTTCATGTTAATTTCATTTATACAATTATTTACAAGTGGCAATAAGCAAATATGGTTATTTTATGATACATTTCCTCAGACTGAAACATACTGCTCCACCTTACTAAAAATCAAAACTTCTTCCAACCTCACTAAGCAAAAATTCACTTATTGCATTTTATTTATTTTATTTTCAAATTGTTTACCTTGTAGGTGGGTTGGTCAATTGGCCCTTTTCAGCCATTACCCAGCTACAAAGATATAATATTTGTAGTAAGATAATTTCAAGCAAGATAAGCTGGATGTTGTAAGATGAAAGAAATAAAATTAAACATTGATAAGAAAATGCTGCAAACGTATTAGGAACTATGTACATATGAATTAATATATACAGTTATTAATATATACAGCTATACAGCAATATACATTACTGAATTCATCTCTCTGTTTCTTAACCTATATCACACAAGCATGAACATTTCTCTTACTCAAAAAAGGTGCCAACATTTTTTGAATGTTTTTTCAGTACCATTGCACTTAACATCATTAGACAGATGGTTCCACAGAGCTGGCCCTTTTCTAGAGAAGGCTTTATCTGCTGAGGTTAGTTTGGATCTCAGTCTGGAAATGGTAAGCATGTTCTCTTACCTGTTTTTAAGTGATTTTATCTACAATGTCAAACAAAGTGACTTATTTCTCTCTCATAACTCTTTACTACGGATAATGTCAATCTCTAGTTCATTTTCTTGCTCTAAAGATTTTTAACATTAACATCATTTTCTCTGGAAGTAACCCCTAAATCCTTCTTCTGCTGAGTCAAAAATTAAATAGATCTTTATTAATTCAGAACACAGTGTTTGCTTTACTGAGTCAGTATGACAGTCTATCTGTCACAAGGACTTATTTTCATAAATTTGTTCAGGTAAGATATCAATCTATATTTTAATGAATACTTACACAAATAACGTGTTTGCTGTATAGTTATTAATTTATTTAATTATATTGGTTGAACATTTTGTGTATATGTATATATATATATATATATATATATATAGAGAGAGAGAGAGAGAGTTATAGAAATAAAACTGGTCTTAGCTGAAACATATGGTTAGACCCAGTCTAACGTGCTTGAAAGAAAATAAGTAAATCATCTTCTGAAACATTTTACAGTTTTATAGAAAAGCCAGCAATATAGTTAAACTACTTATTTTGACCCTCTGGATTCTAATTAGCAGTCTTTTATAAACTACATGACTTAAAATACCATCAGTATGTAATGCAGTGAGCTTCTTGAAAAGCAAAAGTTAAGAAAGAAACACGTGTTTTCAATTAACTTAGTTTGCCTTCCCATTTTTAATTTTTTTTCCCATCAGGGACAATATTTTTCATGAGGACAGCAATGTCCAGTTTAATGATATTACTAAGTTACACAGTTATGCAAGTGAAGAATGAAGAAACAAACCTCTTAACTACAGAAGAAAAGTTCATTAGCAATGTCTGATCTTAACCTTCTGCTGATTTAGTGGTGCGGTATTATGCCTGGACATATAAACTGAATTCTGACTAAAATCCACATTTAAAACATTTCTTTAAAAAAATTATGTACATTTTTGTGTCAAACAATATGTACTCTCTGCATGTGAATGCAAGAACAAACTCAGAAACAAATCTCAAAGACCTTCAAAGCCATCTAATTGCTGCAGTGCTCCTCAGCAATCACTAAAGCACACACCAAAAGCAACACCAAACATCTCACATAAGCGTACACCTAATGGTCCCCCATCTGCAAAGCCCACAAGGCAAGCATACATGCTATATAATGCTCTTTTCTTTGGGGACTCCTTTGTGTGACACACAGATGCCCCACTCACCAGGTTGGACAAGGATAAGATAAGGTTAGTTGCCTGTCTGAAACTGGGATCCACAATATCATGCACGCAATGAAGTCACGGCACCCCCGGTATGAATGTGATTCTATCATAGTCCATGTGTGTGTAAATGACCTCAGACATACATCACTGGACTATATGTAAAGAGACATAATTGACCTCTTGGAATACGTGTCACAGATATGGATGAGCCTTGCAATGAGCAGCATTCTACCTTCACCAAGGATTATGCCACAGCATGAACATAAAATGATTGATTTTAATAACTGAATTAGTTTCTGGTGCCACTCCAAGGAGAACCAATATCTGTTAACATGGGAGAACATGGTCAAAAGACCATGTTGCTTTGCCAAGGATGGGTTGCACCTGTCTCCCCTAGGCTATCAGATACTTGCTAAAACTTTATCCACCATCTTAAAGCCTTTTTTAGGCTATGCCAAAAAGACAAAACTACCAACAAAGTGAAAAAAGTCTACAGACAACCTTAAGGTGTTACTGCTGAATGCTCAGAGCCTTAACAAAAAACTCCACACCCTTCAAGCCCTCCTCACTCTGGGGAATGTAGACATCTGTACCATGACTGAGACTTGGTTTAAAGTCATAGAAAGTACTGTAGAATGGCAAGGATACAATTAGCAACAAACATACCTCCAGGTTGATTAAACAGGATAATACCATGGAGCTCATCCCCATGCAAGTCACCATTGGTAAGGTCCCTCACCATATCATGGCTAGCTATAGGTCATCATCTATGCCCCTAGAATCTCATGGCTCTTATCTAAACCTACTACAGGTGCTCAACATTCAACTAAACAGCCTACTCATGGGTGACTTTTACTATCCCTCTATAGACTGGGAAATGTACACAGCCTCAAACCTACAGGCACAATGCTTTCTGGACTTTATTAACACAGCATCCTAGAACAGATAGTGCATATTCCAACCAGAGGATCAAACATACTGGATTTGGTACTCACCAAGATGGGAAAGCATTGCACTGCTGTACCCCCACCCTCCATGTCACGTCCTCCCTACAGAGGTCGGATCGAAAAGCTGTCTCATTGGAAGTAAATCCAGCTAAACCATAACTGCTGGGAACTATTCAAAGGCAAACAATGTCCTATTAAGTGACAGTATGTCAAAATTCAAGGCTCTCCCAACTCCGAGACTACATCTACTTATGCAGAGTTATTCACAGTCACTATACAAACATGTGAATGGCTGCATAGAGACTGCTATACCTACCAGAAATAAACCCAAAACAAACACTAAAAACAAACCCCACCGGTGGAATCCTCACCTAAACAGGGTTTATAATAAAAGAAAAAACTCATGGCCATAATCAGGAAAAGGGAAAAGCAACTTACTTAAAGGCAAGTGCTCCCTTATACAACTAAACAAGAAATTATGAAGTCTAATTAAGTCCAACAAGGACAACTATGAGGTCAGGATAGCCTTGCAGGCTAAGGATAATCAGAAGGACTTCAATTATGTCTGAAACCTTAGAGGTTACACACAACAGTGAGTTGAACTGGTGATGAACAGTACCACCTGCACTTATCAGGTTGACATAGCAAATCTACTGGCTGATAAATTAATCTCAGACTTCAACCCCCCCATTCCCCCCGCTGCACCAGCTGTCAGCAGGTACCAGGTGCTGGCATTACTTGTTAAAGCCAAGAACGCTGCCTTCATGGGTCCTGACATCTTCGGTCACATCCTGAGTAGTCTATAACATGACCTATCAGGACCAGTTGAGGCACTCTTCAACTATAGCCTTAAAACAGGCTACATTCCAAATAAATGGAGGACTGCAACAGTCATTTCCCTCCACAATGACAGATGATCAACTAACCCAGGGAACTGCAGAACCATTGGTCTAACAAGCCTAATATGTAAAGCCATGAAATGAATTATCATGGAAATGATAAATAAGGACACTGGCAACCTACAGACACTAAATCCATCCCTTTGGCTTTGTTAAGGGAAGATCATGCCTACTTAACCTGGTAAACTTCTTTGAGAAGGCAATAGACAAAGGTAAAACAGTGCATAAAGTGTATTTTTATCTGGCTAAGGCATTTGATGCAATACCACACTAAGGCATTGTTGGCAAGCTCTCTGAGCTAAGTGTAAACCCTTACATAACTTGCTGGATTACTGGCTAGCTCAAAGACAGGATCAAAGAAGTTAGGATTGGTGAGAACACCTCTACCAAGAGACCGGTCACCAGTGGAGTACCCCGGGGCTAAGTGCTGGACCCACTCCTTTTTGGCATCTACTTTTTGGAAGTCAAGGCTAACGTTAAAGGCCTTTGGCTCACCAGGTTTACAGATGACTGTTAACTGGTAGCTACTATAGATTCTACCCAAAACATAAATATCTTGCAAACAGGTTTATCACAGATAAATGGCTAGTGCCAATGCCATGGCCTAAAACTCAATGCCAAACAATGTACTATAATGTACTTTGGGAAACTGTCAATACAAGTTAATTACTCCCTCGGTAAAACACTTCTAAGAGTCGACCCGGTAGTACGGAATCTGGGAACATATGTAGATAGCAATCTAGCCTTTGACCAACATGTAGCTACGATAATAAGAAAATCATTCTATGTCTCCCAACTTATAAGTAAGGGTATGGCATCTAGCTCCAAGGAAGTTATTGTACCATTCTACTCTGCCTTTATCAGACCTATCATTGAATACAATGGCCCTTTTGGCATATATCTAACCAGACACTTGCAACTGTTGGAATACCAACAAAGGTTTCTTACCAGGAGAATACAGGGCATGAATAACCTGTCCTATACTGATCACCTAAAGGATCTGTCTCTGTATTCAGCATCCTACAGGCTGCTGATAGGGGATCTTTGCCTGGCTTACAGGGCTTCCTCAGACCAAGCAGTAATGAATCTTTTGCACATGCACAAAACAAACACCACCAGAAACACTAGATTCAAGGAGCTGAACATCACTTGTGACATTAACAAAATGTGCTGCAGACACAGGTATGTATCTCAAAGAATCCCTAGATCATGGAATAGGTTCCCTATCCATGTAACACAGAGTTTATCCCTAATCCTATTCAAACAAAACCTTGACAACCGGATGGGAAATCATAAATTTGCCCCCGGTCTCGCCCCCACGTCCCTTATGAACAGGGGTGATCAATAAGGAAAGTATTTATTTATTTTATTTGATATTTTTTGACTGGGTTAGTCTGACTGAGCTATTGCACTTTTTCAGTGGAGGCATGGGGAGAAAAGCTCCACAATTAAGTAATAAGATAGAAGAAACACAATTATTGACATGGTAAATTTAAAGTAGTAACAATTATACAATACTAAAATAATAAGTACGCAAGAGAACAACTGATACATAAGAATAGGAAACATGGTTTCAATTCTGTGGTTGTTTCTGAGTACTGCTTAGTACAGGTAATGCATAGCAATAGATCAAGTGTTTGTTTTAAAAGGTTAGTGAAGACAAGGGAAAAATAGGCAATTAGTTCTTAATTTAAATGAGCATCACGTAGAATGTAGCTTGTCATTCAGATATTTGTTTAGCATGGAGAAAAGCAGGTTATGAGAGTTATATTAATGTTATTTTATGTATTATCTTAACTAACACCCCCCCCATAAACCCTTAGCTACCTGCCTACTAACATGCCCCCTGTATGATACTTGGGACCCAAATGGTTTGGAGTGTGAGGTTAGGTTTGTAAGGGCCCTAGTGACCATTAGCCTAGTAGCAACCTATGAACGTATAACAGCTCACTAGTTCAGTAGACAGGCATACTTAAAACTAATAAGGCATCCTTGAAGTTGAATTTCTCATTTCTTGTTTTCATAACAAATCACTACTTTCATACTTTTTTGCTACATGTGCATAGTCAGAGATTCATTTAGTTTTATGCATTTCTCCTTCCTTTACTCTTTGGAGTTGGTATACATAAATATAAGTTTGAGTGGTGGTATAAGGTGCAGTGGGGGGTGGGGTACAAAGACACTAACTTTTGAGGGGATTTTTTATTGTTTTGAGTTCCAAATGAACTAAAGATAAGTCTTCACTGAGATGGAACTCGGAGAGTCATAGGTGCAGCCAACATACATATACCGGTCAACAGAGAATACCTTATAATTTTCTGAATAATGGCAAAACAAAACAATGCAGCTAAAGTCACTTATTTTACATAATATGTATTTTAGCATATTGCATCTATTCAGTCTTTATCAAGTTAATAGTGCATGGTTAAATGCAAACCCTTACTGTTGTTTTGATAATGTTATGCAGACCTGATTTTCTGCACCTACGCTGCAATTTGCTCATGTTTTAATTGCTCTTTGGTCATGTATGATAAAAGGCAAAAATCAGCTAATTCTAACTAGTGCCTTGGCTCATACAGTTAAAGCAGTCAGTAAACCTGTTCAGGACTGTAGACATATTTTTCTGCATTCTGATTTTTGTAATATAGAAAAATGACTACAGGGAACAGAGGCAGTCCCATAAAGGGGCAGAGACAGTACTGTAGCTGGAATGATTAATCACATATCTATGTAGTTCTGTAAGAACTACAGACAAATAATGAGCTAGTCAGGAATCCTACCCGATGACATCAGTGCTGTGTGCTATGTAAAATGACAGTTCCAGAACAGATATAGATGGGGTAGCTACTGCTGGCTGAGCATGAGAACTACCTCATTATTCACTTCTAAACATCTTGGGGTCAAAGAAACTTCACCACTCTTTGCGCTGGTGTTGCGAAATGCAAGAACAAGAAGATGAACATTCATTCCAAAAAAAAAAAAAAAAAACTATTGCACAAACTCAGGTATAAGCAAAGCATGGCATGCACATACGTTGTCAAGAATTGCACAAATTCAACTATGGACAATGTTGTGCACAAATACTATGAACAATTAATAACTTATTTTAATGTAGCAAAACAAGAAGGAAAGGAACTAGAGTGTGGAAGTGTGGAATGCAGAAGAGAAAAAGGGTAAGGCATACCGCCCATTTCTAAAATCTTCGGTTCAAAGAAACTTCATCTGACATTTTCTCTTGTGTTCAGAAGTGTAGTAAAGTTGACCACTGATTTGTACAAAATAAGTAAACAGGCTGCAAAAGAATGCTGTTTTATTCTCAGGGAAAAACACACAGGGTTTGAAGGTATCATAGAAGTGAAAGAGAAAATGTTAACTCTCATCTGGGAATTGGATTCAAAACATTCAGCATACTGTGCTTGTAACTCTGAACTCTGGCCCATTAGGATTTTCCCTTAAAAGTTTTTTTTTTCTTTCAGCTAGGAACCCACCTTAAGGTCAGATTGCAAACACACATATACATAGAAAGCTCTTTGTTTAAGCAATGGTAGAACTATAGAAACGAAAAGAACATGTTAGCACTCATCTGGAGCTCAAACCAAAGGCCTCTCACATTTTGTATGTCTCTGTCTCTGCTGCAAGACCAACAAGCACCTCCTGCTAGCAATGGCAGTGTCTTGAGAGCAGAGATGGATCCAGCACTAGGTCACCGAGGCAACTGCCTATGGCCCAATGGCTGGGGATGACTCAGCTACAACATTAATTTAGTTAAAAAAGCCAAAGTTTACTTTATTCCTATTTCTGCACCCATGTGTGTGTGTTACAGTCTCATGCACCACTGCATGCACATGCATCCACAATAAGATGCACACGCGTGCGCGCGCGCACACACACACACACACACACACACACACACACACACACACACACACACACACACACACACACACACACAGACACACACATATGCATCACTGAGACAGGAATAACAATAAGCATGATTTGATTTGAATTCCAAACTACTGGAGCAGCTAATAAAACAATTGCAGACTCTTGCAGTGCCTGATGGATTGATTTGCATAGAAATGTGCAGCACCTTAGAGTGTGTGTGTATTCTGAACTACTGAAGTAGCTATGAAAAAGCAGCAGGCTCTTACCCCGATATATTGCTTTGTGTGTGAACTTGCAGTTAAGAATTACAATGTCTTAGTGTGTGTGTGAACTTAACAGTTATAAGTTGCAGAGCCTTAGTGTGTGTGAACTTCTAGGTATGCATTGCAGTACCTCAGAGAGTGTGTGTACGTGTGTGTGTGTGTGTGTGTGTGTGTGTGTGTGTGTGTGTGTGTGTGTGTGTGTATGTGTGTGTGTGTACATGTGAACTTGCAGATACGAGTTGCAGCACCTTCGTGTGTGTGTGTACTTATACGTATGAGTTGCAGTGTTTGTGTGCGTGTGTGTGTGTGTGTGTGTGTGTGTGTGTGTGTGTGTGTGTGTGTGTGTGTGTGTTAACTTACTCAACATTAAACAATGTACCTTTGTTACAGGAGACAAGATCTTTAATGCTTTACACCAATTACCAGACTCATTGGCTACAGTTATTCATTACACTTGGTTGAAGTGTTCTGAAATGGGTACTTTTGCCAGTTATTGGTTCAAACATTTGGCTGCACTGCCTAATGAAAAAAAAATGTTCAAATCTACACATTTAAAATTCTCTCTAACATTACTAAATTTAAAAAGAAATACATTAAATCAGGAAGGTGAATCAAATAGCACATGCATTTATGCGTGGTCCTAAAAACGTATGCCACAGGGTTCCATGGTTTGAGAACAGCCCAGGGACCAAGGTAGACTAAATCTACCACTGGCCAGGTGCATTTTTAATAAAAGTGAATTTCAATGTATTTTCAATGAACATGAGTTTCAGTGCTTAAAGGGAAGAAAAGTGTAATGTTGCCCATGCTAAGTCTGTTTTCAGTGTGTCACTGTTTTGTTTAGCAAATGACCATTAATGTCTGTGTTATGAAGTCTGTAAGCAATATTCATAGTACAACAGGTGGCACATTCATCTTTTTGCAAAAGACTGTGGGTTCTACTCCAACACGTTGTATATTAATTACTGACACTGCAGTGCAGTATAACAGGAGTGTTGCACTATTGTGTGTCATCCTTTGGGTGAGATGTTATACTAAGGGCCCATCTACCTGCATTGATACTATGTGCTGTGAGACCTTTTATTTTCACCTGAGCTATTGAAAAGAGTATGAGGTTCTTTAAGTTCATAATATACATTTTATATACATTATTTACGATTATATACAATTATACACTTTACATTTTAATTCCGCAACTGCTTTTTTCCATAACCAAAATCTTATTTCATTCAAAAAATCTGACAATAACCATTTTCCATTAAATCTATTTCATTTACCTTTCATTCCAAATAATGCATATTATTTTTTTTATTTATTTATTTATTTTATTTTTATTTTATTTTATTTTACATTTGTTGACCGGGATAGTCCAGCTGGATACATATCCGTTTTCAGTGGAGGCCCGGGGAGAAAAGCTCCAAGGAACAGAGGTACAAGAGACAAATTACAAACAATACAATGGAAATACCAAACATTTTTTCATCCCATGTATCCACATCTTTTTATTTTAGGTTTTCATAATACATATATGCTATCATATCCATCTTTACGCTTTTCAATCCCTTTATATTTTCTGTTATGTATTTTTTCCATAATTTTTCACTCTATCACATTTCATAAATGCATGTTCTGTTATTTCTATCTCTCCACAATATATACAAATTCTTTCTTCAGTCTTCTTATATGGCATATTCACCTTTATCGATGTATTCAAAATATTTTCCACATCTATTTATTCTTGCTCTTACTGCTTTTATTTTCCCTTCTTCTAAATGTTTCCATGGAAAAATATAATACAGTGCTTTCATCATTGATTCATACCACTCCTTTCTATTCTTTAAACCCAGTCATCCTTTTTTTGCAGCTAAAAGAATTCCTCTTTTGATTAGGTTTAATATCAAAACTGATATAAAGAAAAAACATATTGACAGTAGTTACTTTTCAAATTCATTTGGCATCAAAATACACTTCCCAAATAAGTTACTTTTCCTAATATTACTGAATTAAGTAAATATGCTATCTTCCTATTTGTAAGTCTGAATGTTCACTAAAATAAACAAGCATGTTTTATTTTGTTCGACATATTCTTCCATTGTACTAATATTTGTTGTTCACTACCAAACTTTATTCCTAGAATTTTTATTTCTTCCTTATTAAATTGAATACTTCTATTATACCTGAATTTCCTAATCCTTTACTTTTTTCTTCATTAATACTTAAACCTATAATTTTTAAATTCTTAGTAAGTGTCTTAGCATGTTTTATCCCTTTTTCATTTTTAGTCACTAGTACTAATTCATCTGCAAATGAACACATTGGAGGGATCTGTATTCCTTCTGTTGTACAATTTGCTGGACACCCTTGTTTTATGCCAGTTTTTATTTCATTTTTTTTTTCACTTATCCAAACATTTAATATTTATATATTTTATTTTTATTATAGACTGAAATCCAAACATTATTTTTCTACTTACGACATATTCTTCTAATGATTCCCATACTACTTCATGCTATATTTTATTAAAAGTATTATTAACATTTCCTATTAAAACTTTAGCCGCTGCTATTTGTATTGTCATATCTTCTACCATTTCTCATATAATCATTAAAAATTCTTGGCTTCCTTTGCGTTTTACTCTGAAAATTGTTTCATTCAATAACTTATTTACTTTAGCTTCCATTCTATTTTGTATTGCTTTCATAAATATTATAAAGTCTAGATTATTTCACACTATAGGTCTCCACTTCTTTATTTCTGCCTTCTTTCCCTTCTTCCATATGAACTTCATTACACCCATACATACTTTTTCTTCCTGTATACCTTTTTCTAACCATTCATGGAAAACCTTCAATAGATGTATTATTTGCTATTCATTCATATTTTTATACATTCAAAATTCAATTCCATCTATTCTTGTAGCAGCATCAAGGTTTGCTGTTTGTAAAATGTGTTCTACTTCTATCATACTAGTCCTTTTTCTATTTGTTCACTACCTTCTTTATCTAATTGTTTTAAATTTAATTTATATTTTGTTTTATTTTCAATTTTAACAAATATTTTTATAATAAAATTTCTTATTGCATGCATTATTTCTTTTTTGCGTCTTCACTATATTTCCTTCTTCATTTCTTAACTCTCTTATTATTCTGTTATTTTCTTTTACTATTTTACTGAAAATAAGGTGCAACTTTCTCTTTCTTCCTTTGTAGAAAAATATTTTTTTTTCTTTAAACAACAACCTTTTAATCTTTTCTAGGGTCAGTTCATATATATATATATATATATATATATATATATATTTATATATATATATATATATATATATACATGTATACTTTTTCTATAAACCCCTCTCTGTTACTTATTATATCTCTAAAAATTTGGTCACTGATATATTTATATTTACAACTACCTTCTTTTCATTTTGTCCTTTGCCATTCCATTTTTTTTTTTAATTTCTATTTTAAAACTATCCGCTTGCTTGTTCTATCATTGTAAAAAAAACTCATATTTATGTGATCTAACCATAACTGTAATATTCTTCTTTTTATATCTTTATTTAATACTACATCATTTATTCTTTTAATACCGCTTCCTGTTTTTATATATCCTTCCTTGTCTTGCACTTCTACTCAAATTGCTACATGATCCAAAAAAACTGTAATTTGTATCCCTTTAATACTTTAGACTCTCTGATAGTATAAACTAATCAATTCTACCTCTTTTATATGTCCACTGCTCATTTTTCCATAATTATATTTTACCACTTTTCATTATTTCAAAAAACAACTATAACATCCACTCCTTAAGAGTTTCACTTTATAAATAGCATTTTAATATTCTTCATCCTTTTCCTTTCTTGTTTTCTCCAATTACTATACTTTTAAATTTACATTTTCTATCTTTCACTCTATTTCCAATATAATTATTTTTGCTTTCAACTCACACCCATTTCTCTTCATCGTCTTCACTTGAATTACTTATTTCGTCTCCTTTTTCCATTTCTTACCTTACATTTTATTTTCCTTTTATCATTATATCATTCTCATTTATTTTTGTAACTTTCCTGTATTATCTTCCATCACTATTTTATTTACTATAGCTTTCTTCCTTTCCTGTACATTGTTTTTATTTTGCTTCACAATCCATCACAAATGTTCTACCTTTTCACATTTACTACATTTCATTTCACATTTTGTGACTCATGACCAACTTTACCACAAATTAAACATTTTCTTTTCTAACAATTATTAATTAAATGATCATTGTTGCCACAGAAAAGACATGTCTTTGGTTGTCCCCAATATCTCATCAAATCCCCATTTCCTTCTACATTAATTATACTAGGAAAATGTATTATTTTTTTCATTTTGCTTTTATAAAATCACTCCATATTCCCATCCTTAGTCCATAAACCTCTGTTATCATAAATCTTTGTAATGTCCATTACTTCTCTACACAGTCTTTGTGTCTTTCAACTTCAGTACACAATTTATATATATATATATATATATATATATATATACTTTTTTTTTTGCTTTTTTATTAAATGCTTGTACAACACATAAGTTTCATGGATTCTCATTCTATCTTTTTTCATATTGTTCTAAGAATTTTTCCATATACTGTGCTTCTTCGAAAAAATGCCACAAAAAGAGTCTTTATTAATACAAATAAATGCTCTCACCTTTCTGGGTTCCATACCCAGAGGTGAAATTATGCTGTCCCACATTTTATATCTGTCAAGTTTGTTTTCTGTTTTGCTACTTATTCTTACTCCATGTTTTCTTCTTACTTCCACTTTCTTTTCTTCTCTTCTTTCACCTTCGTTTGCAGTTTGTGCAAATGATTTCTTTTTTTTCTACCCTAATTTCTTGAAATGTCTCTTCTTGTATCCTTTTCATTATTTCACCCCAAGCTATTGTCTTATCACTTTCTGGTTCACTCTGCTCAATTAGTTCTTTTAAATCCCCAATTACAGGACTGTAATAACATATTCAGGTGTTGTAGAATCTGTTGTAAACAAAATTCATTGGAACAGCTACTCCAAATCCATGATGCTTACTCTGACTGTTTTTTCTTGCTTTTAAACAGGCTGTCCTATTCCTTCTTTCCTTCTCTCTCTGTTCTCCTCACTCTGCTTGACTTCCAAATCATTATTCAACATATCTGACTTCTCTGCTGTTCAGTTAAGATCGGCACTCATGTCCAACACCTAGAAAATGCATTTTTCATCCTCTGTGTTCTGGTTTCAACTTTCTGCATCTCTGAGCCATCTACATGGCTCTATTCCAGAAGAGTATGGGAAGGTCCCTAATGCTCTTGTCAAATTTACACTAGATGTATAGATACCTCCAATGTTTTCCCCATAAAAGTGTCTGTGGAACTAGCCTAGTCAATAAAGGATAAACACGAGTTTTAAATTAAATTGACATCTCTGTCATTATTTCAAAAGTAAAGAACAAAACAGTATACACACTGAAAGTGTTTAGGGTAATGGAGAGAAAGAGAGAAAGAGTGAGAGAGAGAGAGAGAGAGAGAGAGAGAGAGAATGAAAAGTAATGGGACAGTGGAATGGCTGGTAGGGAGCCTGGTCCATTAACCTGTCTAGGGTACCATTTGAGCATGATCTAGCTCTGCTTGAGCATGACAGACTCATTTAATAGTGTTGCCATCAATCTGTTTTTTCTTTCTTTTAACTCCTTTCTGAAGGCAGCTGAGGCATGATTTAAGTGCTTCCTTGTTCACATTATTGACCGTGTTTATATTTCATGTCTCCACATTTGGAGTGCTGACATGAAACACTTACCATTAACAATTCCTTTTGCCCTGCTTGGTCCCACCTTACCCTGTTCCTAATTGGCTAAGAAGCTTGTTTCAAAAGGGGTTTTAACCAATGAAAAAAAAACAATTATTGAAAAACCCACAAAATTTAAGGATCATCAAATAAAGACATTCTATTAATGGGAACGAAGTGCTTAATTTAATCTCAAAGTATTAAAATAACTTTTTACATCAGTTCTGTTCTGAGTTTGCACTTTTTGCACCGCAGCAAGGTTTTTCAGATTAAAACTCAGAGCATGGTGTAATAACAGTCTCTTCATACTACAAAAGAGACTGTAGTTTAATTAATATGATTCATTATTATTTACTATGATTATTTGTTCCTTAATGAATACAAGCTTGAGCCTTTCAGTGTGGAACAGTGTAGAACATATAATGTTTAATACCTCAAAATGAAGAATGTTCCTCATTATCCAAACCAACTTAGCATCCTCAACTAAGAACAACCATAAGGTGTTCTTTAGATACATCCATAACCTAAAAGGAAAGGCCCAGGTTGGTGCTGAAGTGGTAGTTAATGATATCACATATAATGAGGCCTGTTGGTCAACAGGTTCTGTGAAAACTTCACTCCCCTATCCCTGCCACATGTACCCCATGACATCCCTACCAGCTTTCCCCTACCTTGTATCTCTAAAGAACAGGTCATAAAATGCCCATTGTATGGAAAAAAAACACAGCATCTATGGGACCCGATAACATCCCAGTCTGCATCCTACATGGGCTCCAACAAGAATTAGCAACATCACTGGATGTTCTTATCAATCATAGTCTAAGCACCGGCTTCATCCCTGCTGAAAAGAAAATGGCAACTGTTATTCCCTTACACAAAACTGGTGTTTCCACTGGTCCTGGGAACTATAGACCTAATAGCCTGACCAGCCTTATCTGCAAGGCCATGGAGTGAATCATCATGGACCTTATCAACAAAGATATAAGTAATCTCCAAACACTTGACCTCTACTCAGTTTGGATTTGTCAAAGGGAGATCATGCCTATTAAACCTGTTGGACTTCTTTGAGACAGTCACCAAGGCCTGGATGAGGGGAAATCTGTGCATACAGCCTACCTAGACTTAGACAATGCTTTTGACACTATCCCTCACTTAGGCATCACTGACAAACTCACCCAGCTAGGCATCAACCCTAATATCATTAGATGGGTCACTAACTGGCTCACTGATAGAAACCATATAGCCAAAATAGGGGAATCCACCTCCATCAGCAGACCTGAAACCAGTGGTGTTCCACAGGGCTCAGTCCTGAGATGTCTACTGTTTGGAATCTAATTCTCTAAAGTACAACCAAAAACTAGCGCCTTCTGTGTGGAGTTGAGTAACGCAAAATATATTCAGGTATGTGAGTGCATGAATGGGTGTGCCTTCCTTGAAGGTTATGAGTCGGGCTGGTAACTCGGCACCATAAAAATCTACTGGCAATCATGAGTGGACTGGAGTTTCGCTGTGGCACCTGCTAACCTGGAAAATCCGAAAGACATTACTTACAAGCAAAAACTAAAGATCTGTGGCTGACAAAGTTTGCTGATGACTGCAAACTGGGATTGGTCATAGTATCTCCAACTAATGTCAACATCAAAAAAAATGTATTATCATCCCTTTCAGTAAAAATGATATTCCTGCTAACTACCACATCAATAGCAAAACCCTAAGTATTTACTCAGTGGTGAGAGACCTGGATACACGGGTTAACAGCATACTTAGCTTTGATCACCATGTCTCCACAATGGTAAGAGCATTCTATATCGCACATCTCATAAGTAAGGGCACTGCCTCCAGAAAAAAAGAAGTTATAACTTCCCTGTACTCTTCCCTCATCAGGCCAATAATTGAGTACACCCCTTTTGGTATGTACCTTTCCAAGCACCTGTAATAATTAGAGAGACCACAAAGATTTCTCACAAGGAAAATTCAAGGTCTTCAACATCTGTCCTAGTGGATCATCTGAAATCACTGTCACTTTATTCTGTTTCATACAGACTATTCAGAGGCAAACTCTGCCTTGCATATAAGGCAATGTCTGACCCTGTTTTTTGGAAATTCTACATATCCGCAAGTCAAATGGTACATGGGCTACTCAGTCTAAAGTCCTTAATCTGGTATGTGACATATTTGTCTCCCAGAGGTTACCACACCTTTGGAACAGACTCCAACTTCATGTCAAACAGAGCACCTCATTGGCCCTCTTCAAATGCAATCAGGACAATTGGATGGGTAACCGTAAATTCACCCAGGGTGTTCCACCTGTGTCCCTCTTGGATAGGGACAATAGATGCAGATCGTGAAAATAAGGATAGAACTTGTCTAGGCTTGTAAGGACCCTAGGGCCATTAGCCTAGTAACTTCCTATGATCACATAATGAGGTGCAGCTAAGAGGCATGTATCTGTTCATGTCTTTGTATTTGGAATATACTGATGATTGCTGGGAGCAACATTTACTTTAATTCTACCACAAAAGAGTAAAGAGACAGAAGAGGAGCAGTATGTGTGAAATGAAACACTAAATAGCTAATTTTTGAGAAGGACTTCTACTACTGTTTGCACGGTAAGTGATAAATATGGAACATTTATGCAGATATGTTTAAGAAGGCTATGGCTTATCCCACGCTGTCATTTGAGTACTGTAAAATTGGTCTAGCATGGCAGGAGCAGTGTCACACAAGTCTATAGTGTTTGTCAAAATCAAAGTACAAATGATCAGTGTTATGGCTTATGCATATAGTGCGTGTATGCGTGGGTGTGTGAGTGTATGCTTGTGTGTGTGTGTGTGTGTGTGTGTGTGTGTGTGTGTGTGTGTGTGTGTGTGTGTGTGTGTGTGTGTGTGTGTGTGTGTGAGTGTGTGTTGGAGGTGTTAAAGTGTATATAAAAACTACAAGCTGGCTGAGATTTCTTTCACTTTCCTTCACAGTCAGGCATCAGCATTACATACAATAAGTGGCTATCTTGGTGGTCTAGGTAGGATGTTTAGGAAAGTTGCCCTTCCAGGCTGTATAAGTGGCTTTGTGGGGGTCTCTGCTATAGGCCCTACCTAGTCTAAAACAATTTTTAGAATTATTCAGAATTAAGCAGAAATTATTGCTTTAATTTGTGTAGTGATTAAGGAAACTGTTTCTTTCATTTTTCTCACAGTCAAACTTCAAGTATGGGCAGAAGGTCACTGTAGCTTCTTTGGCGCCTAGGACAATGTGATAATTTCTTTAACTTTTCTGAAAATCAAACTTCAGATGTGTGTAGAAAAGTTCAGTATAACTTTTCTAAGGGCAGTGGCATCTGTAGGAGAAACAAATTGGAGTATATTACTGTGATATTTATTTGTTTTCATTTTTATATTCTTTTCAAACAAATTCAGATCTATATTCAATAATTTACTGCATCTTTTTCCTCCCAGATGTATGCTGCCTTCAGACAAGTTATTGACATTCTGAGCAAATGTCTAACGTTTGCTTTTTAAGGAAAGTCAAACAAATAATGGCTGCACTATTCAAGTATATCTTTTGGAGATAGGAGTAAGGAAGTGTGCTGCATAAGTACACCTGGCAACAACAAATTGAAATATGTTACCTTGTTCTACCTTTTCCTTTCACTTCCATGACAGTCAGATATCAACTTGGTGCACAGAGTAGTACACAGCAGGTAACCACTTTTTACAGGGGGTAGCGTGGGGGGGCAAGCTCTCATCCAGAATGTGATTTAAGTGCCTTCACAATCATTTGTCTTTCCAGTTTTTGGGTAATTACTCAATTTACTAGAAAATTATGTTTTGTCACCATTAAACAATAAGCACTGGGCACAGTGTATCACTTCCTTGAAAAAAAACATCGATATTTCTTTTCTTAGTCTTGATTTTGTGTCCACCATCATTAGGTCAAAGGATGAGGAAAATAGCTGTAAAATTCACCTCAGAGCATCTAGAAACCTATAGCTTCTGGGGCCTAATGGACTCCAGACCTCAGGTGTAATTGCATTTCCCTACAAACTTATTGCACTGCAGTCTTGTCGAGTTAGGGTTATGTTGAAAGAATGCTGGAAAAAGCTGAACAGTAAGACAAAACATTAGGAAAACAAACAAAAGTAATTCAGATGGTGTAGGAAAGTAAGGATGGTAGAAACAAGGGAGGGCAGTGGTTCATATGCCCAGGGAACAGTAAACAATGGGGATGGGGGGGCAAGGAACCTTTTACCTATGGTTTCATCTTATTTCAGGCCACCTCTACAATTGGTGCATATGGAGTTTAAAAATTGGTGCTTCTGGTTGTGGCTTGCTAAAAAGTGGTGTGGCGACCAGAGGCAAGGGGTGTGGTTTATATATGAGAAAGATGTGGCTTACTTGTCAAGAAAAGATACACTACAGTGTGTGTGTGTGTGTGTGTGTGTGTGTGTGTGTGTGTGTGTGTGTGTGTGTGTGTGTGTGTGTGTGTTGTCTCTGTGTGATGTGCTGCTAAACAGAACAACAGAGTGATCTGTTCTGACATAGGAGTAATTGATTGAGAGATATGGTAATGACATGGTAATGACGTATTTCTGTGCAGTCTTACCTTATCCCTGAATCTGAATTTCTGTCCATGTTGTTAATTGCAGAGTTTGAAAGAGATGCCATGTGATGTTGCTGCAAGGAGATTATAAGCTGCTATATTGGTCCACAAAGATGGCCTATCCCTCACTACCTGACTTTCAGCATAGGGGAATAAATAGGCTAACCAGGTACTCAGGCAGGAGTAAATGGATTTTACATCTCTCATGTGTTGCAGGGATGACTGGCTCTCATATCTGACAGAATGAATCGGCCAATAAGGTAAAGACAGTGGGCCATCTGGCATGTCTGGCAGAACAGCAAAAGGAAACAAATGAGAAAAGACCTGCAGCACATAAATGTTTAGCTAAAATTCAGTTTAAAAAGGAAACAAGGTAGTTTGATCTACACAGAGTACAAAACCATGAAACATATACTAAGCTGGATGGGTAGATATTTATGTATTCATGTATTTCATTCATTCTTTGATGCCCAGCTTAATCCAGTTCAAAATTGGGGGAGTAAGGACAGAGCCTATCCTGCAATCAGATTAACAAGACACAGATGAGCAGAGTCTACATGTAGGACTATAACATCTGTTAATAAGAAATCACAACAGAAGTTCAGTAATCAGTAAAGAAATGGTAGTGGCATATGTAAATAGAGGAAACAGAAAAAAGAAACAAAAAGTTCATACTTCACTTTACAGGAAGCCTTTAAGGTGTCATTTAATGTTGATGCATCTATATATATGTATTTCTATTACAAGAACAAAATTTCACTACTTCGAACTTGTAATAGGAAGCCTCACTTCTGCGAAAGTTCACTTTAACGAAAGTAAACTTTTGCGTAAGTGCACTTAACCAAAAACACCGCAGCACAGTGGAGGGCATAAAAAACAAGCTATGTCCTCCACTATGGTGTGATAGTCATGGACCTTAGGGTTAGGGCACGGGTTAGGGTAAGGGGATAGTTAGTAAAGCTATCCCCTTACCCTAACCCATGGCCTAACCCTAAGGTTTGTGACTATCGCACCATAGTGGAGGACATTGCTATGTCCTTCATTGCACTGCAGTTGTCATGGGCCTTAGGGTTACGGCACGGATCATGGTAAGGCTATGCCCTTACTATGACCCGTGCACTACCCCTAAGGTCCGTGAGTACTGCACGGAAGTTCAGTACAACACCCGTTCGTTGTACTGAAATTTGCCTAAGTGCACTTTCGATTAAGTGCACTTTTGCTGCAGTGAGCATTCCATGCACTATTTCGAATTAGTGAAAATTTGATCTAGTGTATGGAACCCATTGCTATGTCCTTCACTGCACTGCAGTCGTCACGGACCTTAGGGTTAGGGCACAGATCATGATAGGGCTATCCCCTTACTATGACCCATGCCCTAACCCTAAGGTCCGTGAGTACTGCACGGAAGTTCAGTACAACACCCATTCATTGTACTGAAATTTGCGTAAGTGCACTTTCGATTAAGTGCACTTTTGCTGCAGTGAGCATTCCATGCACTATTTCGAATTAGTGAAAATTTGACTAGTGTATGGAACCCAAAGTGCAAATTCTGTTTTCCCATCCTGTATGTGGATATCAGCCTTATAGGCAACAAAAACGTGGACTGTTTTAAAGGACATTATTTATTAATGATGTTTGTAATATATCTTGATGTATTAAATGAAAATTTTGTTCTGCTTTAACTGATGGATGCAGATGTCTTTGACTATGAGGTCAATGAAATATAAAGTTTCATGCCTGAAGTTATGTATTGATATTCAAAATAGGGATCTGGTCCATTAATTCAGTAAGCGACCCTCTCAGCAAGCATAAGCTCATGGAGACTAAGCTGTCAAACAGACCAATCTTTCACAAAGCCTATAAATGAATACACTACTGCTGGGTTTATTATATATCATACAGAGGTACATCTTTCACTGAACTGCATTGATGAGGTTGACTTGAGCAGTTGCTCCTTTTTGTGAGTCATAGTCATGCCCATTTGGACTAGCGCATCATCTCATAACCACAAAATGTGAATGAATTTCAGTGCTGTACTGCACAACTGAGTGCACCCTACCAGCCTGGTCATGCAGATCACACACACTCAGATACAGACACACACACATGCACACTCATGCACATGCACACACACACACACACACACACACACACACACACACACACACACACACACACACACACACACACACACACACACACACACACACACACCTGCATATAAATAGACTTACAAAAAGGATGCAATTATAGACACTCACAGACCCACTCACACACCCACTCACACACTGTCCTTATAACCATGTAAACTCACAAATACATATACATACACAGACACATGGAGAAATATCCATAAAATTCTGCATATGCATTCCCTTTAACCTGCCTGGAACAACAATCTGTGTGGGGTAAATGTGTCCTACTTTTCTTGCACAAATTCTGCCACTGAAATGTTGCTTAGAAGCACTTATGAATATTAGTATGCAGTCTTCTGTATTATGCAAGTATCCTAAATGAGCAGTGTATTAGACTATTTATGTAAATTCAATAGCCCCCCAAACTGTATTTAGTTATGGCACCAAAACTCTCACTACCAAACATTATTATTTGCCTTGGTAAACAAGACATTCTGTACAGCCTTCTGTACTTTGGCATGAATGTGAATATCATGTCGGAACTGCACATATGGTCAAAAAACTATGAACAGGCATAAAATAACAAAAACACATATCTTTGCAGAGGGCAAAGACCACAGAACTCCCTTGCTAGGGTCAGCATCCCCCACTATTTTTATTCAGTAAGTCTGGAATTACATTATGACAGAATTCTGATCTCTCTGCGTAAACCTGTTTTCCTGTATCTTTTGATGAAACAGGGTTGACAGCTTTGTCCTCGATGTCTGGTAAACTCAGTGAGATAAATGTAACTAAATGGTTCTCGATGAGTTGATGCATGATTACACCAAAATGGATGCTGTGATTCTACTGTTCGGTATATTCTGTGCTCTATGGTTTCCTGATGAGAATGTGAGAAAGAGCTTTAGAAATTCTGCTTCACTGGGAATACAAAGGTTCTGAAGTGAATTCAAAAGTGTTGTTCCTGTGTAGGGGCTTCACTTCACTTCACCACTTTGCCCACCTTTCTTACAAGTTAGGGGCTAAGAACCCCATGACTCATATAGGGGACTTTGGTACCTATATGCACTTTCTTAAATATATGAGCTCTAAGGATAAAAATGGAGTTTCAATACCAATTATATGAAAGCAGCCCATTTTCTCAGTCAGGTAAAGTTGAAAAGCTGTTAACTGACACTAACACACTGCCCTGACTACTAAAATGCCTCCGTATGAGACATTCTGTAAGGGAAGTGAAGAAGAATAACAAGGAACTTGCAAGGTGAAAACTGTTTACAACAACATTTGTGAGTAAAGGTAACATAACTGCATTCCAGGACAGAAGGACATTCAAAACGCAAAGATATAGAGAATACAGTAGTTAGTGCAGGTAGAGTGAACTCTAGCATAGCAAGAATGTTTTGAGATTAGGATATGGTGATACAAGACTAGATGTTTTGGATGCAAAGCTATTTTAAATGACAGCAAATCTTATGTCAAGGATGTTTTGAGATTTCACACAAAGTACAATTGTCTTCTGCTGGCCAGCACCAAGGTGAAAAGCCATTCTGAAGAATCCTGATTTTAAAAATGCCTTCAACCCACTTTCTTCCTAACCTTTTCAGACAGCTGATTTTGAATCTGCAAGAAGATGCAAAACACCACTGGGCATATGTCATTATGGTCTTTTATCAGTACTGGTGAAATGCCCTTTCTGTCATTAGTTGTGCTCGCTGAAATATCCTGACATATAGGCACTCCAATAATAGCAGTGTGTTGCACAAAGCAAAGATGATTACAGTCACCTCAACATTCTTCTCATCCTATTAGTGAGTATAGCACACTCGGTTCCTTCCCATGGGAGGGACTAAAGTCATCCTATCCCCTTAGACATCTTCGGGCAGTAGTTATTACACTACATAGCCTTTGCTTATGCCAAAATGATCCACTGTCTTCTTCTTAGTAAGCCTGTTTAACTGAAGTTAGTGTAACAACCAACAAAAGACAGCCACCCAGACCACAGTAAACAGAAACAGAACAAAGAACAACCACTGTCAAAAATCTGTTATCTGTTATCAAACAACCACCATAAAACACACAGGTATATTGCATTTAACACATAACACACACACACTTCACAGGTTGTAGGCGCTTTCATCACTACTAAGATCATCAAACCAATTTGCATAGTGTGATATAGTCTAGAATATGTTAAAGATGATTAGAAAAAATTAAAATCAAATATATTCACATATATATAACACTCACATTTTATATACACATATATATTGTTAAATAAAAATAAAATATATAAAAAAAAAAAAAAATGCAAATAAATAAAAATTGTTAAAAATTTTTAAAAAAAATTAAAAAAAACATAAATATTACTAATGTATGGATAAAATCATAAAAGTATGTACATAAAATTATACAAAAAAATTATAATATACTGTAAAAAGTGTTAAGTTAATAAAAATTGTCATATTTTTTTACAGCATCTGAAGGATAAAGCAGATAAGGTTTGATACTAATGAAATCTGCCACTTAGTTTCTGCATTAACCTCAATTTGATCAATGATTTTAAAGGTAAAACTGTGTTCTGCATTTTTGGGTCAACTTTTGTTATTTTATACATATGAGTTTTATTGTAATTTTCCAGTTTAGTGATCTGTTTGCTGTTATATGTTGACACAATATTTACATCTCCACGACTTGAGGTCTCCAAAACATCCCTGCTACTGTTTCCATTTGATTTTCCATGTCTTGTCTAGTGGAGCACATTGTGGAGGATGATTACTACCAAACTGTAAATATCGTTAGAGAAGGTTGTTTTCCTAAAAATTTACAGTATTATATTTATATAATATGTATAATTTTATGTACATACTTTTTTGATTTTTTTATCCATACATTAGTTTGTAATTATATGGATTATCATATTTATGTTTATATTTATGTTTTAACAATGCACAATAGACAATATTTATTTGCAACATTTATTTTGTAACATTATTTGTAAAATATAAGCTAACTATGCAAATTGGTTCTGATGAAATCTTCTTAGTAAGCCTGCCATAGTTCAAACTTTCAGTTTGCCATATTATACCTGAAGTCTGACCGTCTTCCCATCCTAATGGTGCAATGCTGGCTGAAGGCCCCTGCCGATGTGCTCATGTACTCTGTAACTGAACAGTGCCTCCTTACAAATCATAGTATGGTCTAATAACAGACGTCCTTACATTCACTACTGTACTATTCTTAACAGATGGGAGTCCCGGCCATGGAAGCCTGAATGTCCATCCAGTCTATCAAAGAAAGCTTGTTGCTTTTAAAAGGTATGCCGAACATCACCCAAATGCTCCTTGTGTAGAGTAGTGCTTAAATGTGATGTTCAGGCCTACCATAATCAGAACTTCTTGGCCACCAGTCAGAACATATCTTTTTACCATCAGTCCGTTTACCTACGTATGTTTTGTGCCAGTTGAATGCATTTTCATTCTCCAATGAATACCTACACCTGTTTATTGACTTCTATTGCATTTGCAGATTAGGCCCCCATAGGGGATTTATTTCCTATCTTTTTTGTGCTCCTTGCAGTTAATATCATCCAGGAAGGGTAAATGTTAATGTGGGAGACAGAGTCCCCATAGAGACCTCCACGATAAGTGTAATTTTTGTCTAGAAGCTTCTCATGATCATACATCTTCGATTTGTCAGGTGTTCATTCCAAAAACCCCTTGCAGAAAACTTTCTTCCCTTTCCTTGATTCTTGATAACTAGAGTGTTAAGCTTCTTGCTAAAGATACAACGGAAGGACTCTCCCACCCCAAGGATCAGCCATTAGGGAAGAAGAAGGTGAAAAAGGTATGACCAGAATCTTCCACTGCCCAGCCTCTGCCAGATGTTTCTCCCAAGGCCTTTAGAAATCCAGAGGCTCACCCAGCTGTGTTGTTGGATTTCTCTGCCATGAACCAGTGAGGGTTCGGCTGGCAGCACATCTGAAGAGGTTTTGCAGACATCTGTCTCAGCTGATTTTTTCTGGGGGGTGGGGGTGGCCTAGAGGAGTTCCTCAGTTTTTGACTGAGGAAGACATTCCTCCTACAGCTCTTGACTGCTGTGCTAGGTCAGAGCCTTCTCAGTTTTTTGGAGGTGGTGTTCCCTTAAAAAAAGAAACAAAAAATTAAACATGATTCTTCTGCTCCTAGGGATCCACAAAGTGAGTGTCAGGCCTTCACTCAGGGGCTATTTACTGCTTTAATGTCCTTAAAGCTTCCTCAAGGTGTTTCAGTTCCTGCTGTTCCTTGATCCTCTACTCCCATTAAAAAGCCAAGAGAACAGGAATCTTCTGAGGATGAGCTAGATTCTGATAATGAATCCTTGACTTATTCTACTGAAATTCTTTCTCCTTTAGACTATGGGTCAGAGCAGGAGGAATCTATTAGTCTTGATGTTCTTTTGGAAGAAATTTCCTTTGGGAACGCACTCTCTAAGATGATGGATTTTTTTAAGTGGGATTGTGCTCAGGTCTCTGATATCCATATGAGGTATTATGAGTTATCAGTTGTCTGCTAATTGCCTGTTTCAGTCTTCTGTATTTACCTAGTAATCTAGATCCCTGTGATTTACATTTATTATTTTGTAGATATAACGCAAGAATTTTACCTGTCTTTCTGTATTGCATATAATTTGTATTGTATTATGTCTTTCTGATGTAATTTCTGTATTTTTATCTGTCTTGTTTCATGTGGAGCTTTTGTCCCTGAGTCTCAACTGAAAATGGACTACCAGCCCAGTCGGTTACTACACATTAAACAAATGTAAAATAAAATAATAAAATAAAATGAGTTACTACAGTTGGAATCCCCTAAACCTCTGGCTATTCTTCCTGTTTTGGCTATTAGAAAATCTGATCAGTTATTTGTTTCTTTTCATCCTAGAGCTTTGGGGACTTGCTGTATCCTAGCAAACTATTTTTTCTTGGATTTCTAAGGCTATTTCATGGCAAGAGCCTTCCTTCTTCAGTTAAGGCTCATTCTACTAGAGCTGTGGCTTCGGGTGCTTTTTCAGGGGTTTAGATACTAGTTCTATTCTTGAGGCAGCTACGTGGACTTCTGTGCATACTTCTACCAAGCAATAGAAGAGAGATAGCATCTCTACAGCTATGGCTGGTTTTGCTAGTGCTGTTCTTAATGGCTTTTTAGGGGACTCTTCTGCACGTTCCTCCTCCCAAGTTTCCTCTTGAGTTTTGGCACTCTCCCATCTGTTAAGAATACTGGAGCAGTGAAAGTAAGGACATAGTACAGTTGTGTAAAATCTTACCATAACAGTAGATGTCCTTGCGTTCATTGCTACAGTATTCACTCCATCCCTCAATCCACCTAGTTTTTTGCCTTTCTGGATGTACAGGTTACCTCTTGGGTTTCTTGGACTGTGTCCTACTTGGGCATTCAGTTCTGATTATGGTAGGTCTGAATGTCACCTTTATGCCCTACACTAAGGAAGGAGTATTTGGTTGACATTTGGCGTACCTTTTAAAAGCAACAAGTAGTATTTGGAAGACTAGTGGGACATTCGGGCTTCCACTGCAGGGAATTCCATCTGTTAAGAATACTCCAGCAGTGAAGGCAAGAGTATGGTTTGATTTTACACAACTGTACTTTCTATCTTCCAGCTTCCCTATTCAATTAAGCAATGTTTTGTGACTCCCAAGAAGCATCCCTGTTCTGTTGATAATCTGTAGCCATCCTCATAAATGTGTGTTGTACTCTGGAACTACCCCTACCTGCAAAATTGTAGCAACGACTGGCCTCTTCATAACCCCTAATCATATGAACTGCAATTATTTCCTTCTACCTTCAGTATGTCCTCCATAAGCTAGACATTCACCTCTCTGCAGAAACTTTTATTTTTTTTATTGCTTCATTTATCTGATTGTACACTGTGTTAATGTTAATATATACCTCATAAAGTTCCTTTCCATTTCATATAGCTATACTTGCATCTAGCAGTATATTTAGGAGTATTAGACGAAAGTACAAATCAGTACTCAAGTTTTCAAATTATTTTCAATATATTTCTGCTTTGTTGCTGCTTTTTATTGTGAACTACATCTGGATACCAAAACAAGAATCTCTTAGATAAAGATATGCATAATACACTTTCAGTGAAAGGTTACTTTTGCTAACAAAGGAAAGAGAAGTTTAAATCAATATTTAAGCCAAAGCTTTTTATCTCTTGCAGAATCAATACAAACCATAGGAAGTACTTGGTTAGTGAAGTTAGTCTGGGTTCACTGACTACCACCAGTGGTGTGTGAAGATTTTGTTTTAAATCTTGACAGCTGGTATTTAATTAAAGTTCCTCAAACAGCAACTTGACTGAAAGGTTACAGAGCAACGGCAAGAGTAAGTAGACTGAAGTTTGTCTGCTGATTGTCTAAATTTTTAATAGATAAAATGCTTCAGTTCTGATGTGTTGCAAGCTAGAAGCAAACTGAGTTTAAAGGGGGCAAATGTGCATGTCCAGCATTTAAATCTACACATTCTTAAGTGCATTCTCTCACCCAATACTGTATCTATAATGCAAGCCTGTCATTAGCAGGAAAAAAATAGATTTAAAATTTTCTTGTTTCTGAGTAATGAAGGCAGACTGGTCAATACTCTTCTGGGCAAGACACAAGTACAATCTAAAAGTGGAGATTGACAGATCCTTGAAAATCCTTTTAAAATGTCAGCATTGAATTCTGCTGTTACATAACTGTTTCTACTACAGTTGCAACTTACTATATTTAAGAGCTTTGCATTTATGTCATACTGATCTAATAAGTTATGTCAGACAGCATATTTGCTTTACTTCTGCATGGCTAATCTTTATCTACAGTCATCTGTTTTGTAAATTATATCCACATTTAATTTTGTGATACAACTGCTTCTTGTCCAAAAAACTTCAAGCCAAAACTGACATAAAATGTTCCACACACACACACACACACACACACACACACACACACACACACACACACACACACAGACATGCACATACCTAGATGCTGTCTGCCTATTAGCAGAAGACTTAAGTAACCATTTTAACAGCACTTACGTGGCTGCGTTAGTGACGGATTTATGCTGGTTATGCAGTAAATGTCTGTCTGTGAAATACAATTTGCCTGCTATTTCTCACAGATAAGAATATGGTGCAAAATATGTTTGATTGGATGCATTAATAAATGACTTTCTGGCTAACTGCATGCTGGATAATCAACAATGTCTGCTTTGCTAAAGTATAAACTGGAAAAACAACTATCCGCATGTGCTATAACTCTCACCTTAATAAATAGGTAATAGGTAAATAGATTAGCAGAGATTGGCTGGGTTTAAAAAATATATATTTTAAACATGGCCTATGAGGCAGATGAGTATAAAATATGGAAATAAGTAATTGTTGCACTAAAAAAAAGAGACTGTCACTGCTGGTACTGCATTAATTGGCTTTAATATGTGATAACATTTAGTGATGGTCTCCTCGCTACTCAAATTGCCTGACTCAGGTAGGTTGATTAGCACAACAGTGAGAAAATGTAATTCACAGACAGGTATATCTGCAATGAGAAGGATGTCATTATTGGCATATTACCATGTCTCTGAAGTTTGGGTTGGGAGGGTGGCCTAATGGTTAAGGTGTTTGCCTTACAAACACAAGGTGCAGGATTTGAGTCTCACAAGGGATAATTGGCTAGGCTCACAATGGCTCACAAGGGCAGTTAGCTTAGTACTGACCTATGAACTATGAAGTATGAGCAAACTTTGCACTATCACACCTGACAGCACTAGTTTTCTCCTTAGTTGCTCAGACGTTGCATTAGCAAAGGAACCGCCTACATATACACATATATGCACACATTCATGAAACCAGAAACATATGTACTTTCAGGCATTCCAACACATGCTCGTGCACACACACACACACACACACACACACACACACACACACACACACACACACACACACACAAAACCTCACATCTGCTCATCAGTAATCAAGCCCCCAATGTACACACACTGTCACAATCAGCAAAACAAACAGCCATACACTCACACTCTTAAACCAGCATACAAACACATCCAGACCCTGAACTCCCTGTCTAATACCCCCCACGTGACCATCCAGGCAGATAAACACTCATGCACTCATACACATACAAACACACAGTTATGCAGTCACATCCATACATCCATGCCCCTATAGACACACATTAACACACTCACCACCCCTACATCTACACTGAACTTACCTGCACTGTAAGTACTCTTGTAGGAATGAATGGATCAGTGCTGAAATTTTACAATGGTCACTCCTCCTAGGGTGAAATTGTACTTGACTGAGTGATTCTCTGAACATTTCCAGGGCAGAGCAAATGACTAAGTAGTATTAGACAGTCACTAGGACTGCCTCATTAGAATGCAGAATCACCTTGGATGACTGATTTCTGCTCATGAGGGGAAACCTCCTTGGTAGTGCAGTCCATGATATGCAATACAGAAATTTCTCAAGCTATGCTTTCATATTACGTTAAACATTTCTGAATCTCAGGGATTAATTTGGGCATGAAAGCATAGTGAGTACCATTTTGGAGAGTACCAGAGAATTACAAGTATTAGAATGGATTTACAGATGTATTGATAAATAGATAAGTGTGCATGAGATAGCTGTATAAAGAATTTCTGAATAAATACCAAACACAACTCTATCAACAAAAATAGGTGTCAAGCACAATACAGAATTACAATAAGATGTGGTTGAGTCTATTTTCAGCAAACTATTAATCGTTGCAAGCAAGCAGTCATGGATTTGGTGTGGCAGAGTACCATACAACACTGATATAGGTTAATGAAAATGACTGTAAAAAATGCCACAAAAGGGGATGTACTTAGAATAAGTCAAACTAAACAAGTAACAGGAAGAATGTCAATAGCAAATGCAGGATGCAAGATGTCAAGACTGAATCATGACGCGTCTACAAGATAATTTATCTCTAAGTGAAAAGTCAGAGATAACAGAGGCAAATGCAGGAGAGGATCTGTTTAGAACTGTATAGCATAATCTAAACCAATAGAAATGTATTTGGATCGATGCAGAAATATCAGTGGGGAAGCTTAACATGGAGGTGGATACAGCAACTACTTCATCAAAATTTATTATTCTCACATATACCTCAACATAAATATTAAGGGTTATAAAGGAGTAATAGGTAAAATATTACCTCTTAAAGTCCTACTTGTGAAGGAATGCATTCATTGGTAAAAACATGCTTTAAGACTTACACAATATTAACAAATAATATCTCTTGACAAGCATTTTTGTTGATTTATTTGGGTATACTGATTTGCATGACAATTATATGTTTGCATGAATTACTTTGTTACCAAAATGTCAAGTAGTAAGTTTACTTCAAGGAAGCAAGTGTACATTTCAGTACAGGAAACAAATCATTTATACTCCAGTGTTTCTTTTTATTTTTTCGCATGGACACTGCAGCACAACTTTATACTGATTGCATTATTTTCAAACTCTGTTAAAGTGAATTAACCATGAAGGTAACTTTTAAACTGATACTTAAGTAGTGATTTATTCCAAGTAAGTTTGACAACATTGGTAGTTTTTGCTATATCATCATTAACTGTGCAATTACCTATGACTACCAAAGGGGTTCATGGGGGTGGCAGATATCAGTGAATTATTTTCTCTACTAAAGAAAGTAGGATATACTTCATAACAATATATTTTAGTCCAGCAAAATAAGGTAAAACTCAATGCTAATACTGTAAACCTGGACAAATACCAGTTAAACGTGGTTTACAACAATATATCAAATAGCTCAGGATAAAAGATAGAAGGTAGTTAAAATACTAATGCATGTTTATGAATAAAAGACAACAAAAAGAAAGAAAATAAAACAGATCTCTAATATTATGCCTTGAGACACATAGAATGCAAATGATTTTCAGGCCTGAACAGAATCTAGAAATGATTTCTGGACAGACGGCATACGTTTGGCAGGCATGACAATCTAAACTACAAAGGCGGATCCTTTATTAGAGAAGAATTTATCGGTAGATGTCCAATTACAGTTAACACAGAAGTTCACTATGACAACAAACGTATATAAACTGACTGATTAACTTGTAAAGGTTTTAGTTAAGGTGTCCTTTAACAAGGACTAGTAGCAACTTTAAGTATCATGTATAAGCTGCAACCTCAGCAGATAAGAAATGAACAGGTGTAAAAGGTTCATAATAAAAAACAGAGTTACTAAAATATGGTTTATGCTTGCAAAAGTAGTCTTAAAGATATGGCCCTGAGGTGAGACCAGTAAACAAAATGAGATTGAGTTGAGAGGGGTTCACTAAACATTAAAGCTCACCATAAAGTGAGTACACAAAAAGTTGGCAAAAGGAAGGATGCGCAAAGCACAAATCTACAAATTACATCAATCTATGATGTACGTTTATGTTATATTAATATGAGGGTATCATTCTAAGAGTTTGTTAAAGTCAGAATAGCCATTTAGGAAGAAGTTGTTACAAAACCTCAAAATGGGCAGTGATAAAGCATTGAAATTAATATTTTAAGTAGTGTTTTGTTACATAAACAGATGTTAAAGACATTAGTCACAAGGATTCTAACTAGATTCGTGTTGATGGTAAACGGAGGGTGACACAGACTCCCTGATTGATCTTCAAGGCATTACCATGCCTAATACAGGTCATACTTCACTAAAGATGACCTACACCTCTTGTTTCAAGGCTCCATCTCATTGGCCAAAGCCACTCAACCTTCCAAACTGCCTTTTTTAGACCAAGACCTGAGATTTTAGTTGAGAGTGAAGTTAGCCATATTTAAAACCAGTACCTAAAGTCTGTTCCTCATCCTAGAGGCCAAACTCCTGAGAAATGTGGGAACTTACATTAAATAGGTTTTAGAAATGTTTCAATGGATAAGAGTTTTATGATCAATATGTTATATTTAATGCATCATTTAAACAAAATGATAACAAATCAGCCACAGTAGCTAACTAAGGGGTGGAAAGTTGTCACATGGTTAAGGTGTTTACCTTAAAAGACACAAGACACAGGGTTTGATTCTTATATGGGGAAATTGGCTATGCTTAAAATGGACCATAAGGGCAGTTAGCCTAGTACTAATCTAGGAACCTATAATGAAACACCATATACTAAGAAAAGAAAATACTGCAGGTACCAAGTTTACAAGCAGACTATCATTCTCAAGAAATTCTAATATAAGTACTTTTCATGGGGATAAGCCCTATACATCCCTCGTGTGGGGCCACAAACCCCACACATATGAAATTTTATATAAATTAATTCAGATATTGTGCATGCTTCATGTAAAGGAAGAACTTCATTGCTTCATAAGTTTTGTGATATTGAAATCAGTGTAATTGCAATGTGTGCCTATACTGTATTCTGTTAATCTTAGATGAATATTCAAGTCTCAGCACTGCAGAACTTGATGTAATACCATGTACATCAGTAGGCTTTGGCATAAGAGTGATCTAAGTAAAAGATTAGGCAGTAACTACAAAGATATTTCAATGCATTGTGAATTAGGGAAACTGAAAAAAACTTCAAGTTGTTTGCAATTCAATAATTTATTTAATTTAAACACTGCTTTTGTTATGCTTCATGTATGCATTAAGCAAATGATTTTATTAAAAATGAGTTTGATGAATTACCAAAAATGTGTTGCTTAATGCGTGATAGACTTTTATAAAGATGGTTGTTTTATAAAGAAACCACATAAGTTTTCTCACCTTTCTAAGTCACGTTTGGTGTTATATTAATATTGGAGAGTGCCTCATGGTATCTTTTGGGGAAAAAATTATCCTAAGATATTTAATGGATTGTTGTGAGACTTGCAGAATCCATTGTCCAATATTTAGAACAGAAATACAGTTTATAATATTGTAGATAACTGACATATTTTAGGTTCTGGTTGCAGATGGAGACATCACTAAATAAAATGATTTCTCATACGGTGATGTTATTAGCTAAAAAACTAGAGAGTAGTGAGCATAAATTGGCATCATGTTGTTTATATAGTATCTTAGACAATTTTCTAGGTGAGATAGTAACTTAGCCTTCTTCTTTCAGCTTTTCCCGGTTAGGGGTCGCCACAGTGGATCACCTGTCCACTCATTATTGGCAGTGGAGTTTTTACAGTGTTGAGTTGCCAGCCCAGTGCCCAACCTTCCACAGAAGGCACACACATGCACGCACTCACGCCTAGGGTCAATTTAGAGTGTCCAATCCACCTACTAGTCTTTGGGATGTAGGGGGGAACCACAGCAACCGGAGGAAACCCACGGAGACCACAGGGAGGACATGCATACTCCACAGAGAAGGCACCCCAGCCGAGGATCGAACCAGAGAACCTCTTGCTATGAGCCGGCAAGGCTAACAGTCGAACCACCGTGGCTGCCCATGAGATAGTAACATAGCCTAAACCATTTTTATTGTTTTGCTCTAAAAACAAATTCTGCCAGTATGAGAACTTAAACTATGCAACTTTAAATCACACTTTAAATGACTTAACTCCAGAGTGGAAATCAGCTGTATTAGTATGTGGGTTGCTTTAATACATGTTCATCTAATAAGTAGTACAATAAACAACCCAGTATGGTCTTTACAAAGATCTGGAACAGATAACATTATTTATTTATGCGTTTTACATTTGTTGACCGGGTTACTGCAGCTGAGCAGAGGCCCTTTTTCAGTGGAGACCCGGGGAGAAAAGCTCCACATAAACATAAACATAGACATTGATCATAACAACAAAGTTCCATAAACATGGTAAAAGGCTACAAAGATATAGTTACATGTAGTTATTTATAGTTGCGTTTGCATAGATCATATCTACAATGTTACATAAAGCTAGTACATGGCTACAAACATATTGTTATCACAAGTAGTTACCAGGACTACCAGTTGACTTCTTAGAATAAGAGACATTATGAATCAAAATTGATTAGTGAGTACATCTGATACTATAAAGAGCAAAAAATCCATTTGGGATACAACGTTCTTCCTAATCAGTTCAGCTGAATAGCTGCCTAGTGTATAGTCAGTTATTGGTCTGTTGAAGTCAATAGAAATCATTCAGGTAATAAAGGATAGCTAGAAGTAGTGACAGAGATGTAGGGAAACATAAGTGGATAAAGAGGGAGAATTAGGTATAGAAGAAAGGTGGGAGGCAGAGGACAGGGAGGGGTACAGTCAACCAGGAGGATAATTACACAGACATAGCCATGTATTGCTTAGATGTTTTTTACAGCATTTCTGAATTGGTGTTTTGGCTTAATGTTTCAAATGTCCAGTGGAAGTTTATTCCAGTTCTCAGCTGGGGAATAGCTGTATAGGTTCTTTCCAGTTTTAATTTTTGGCTTGTATATGGAAAGGGGATGCTGCTCAGAGCTGCAAAGTGTTCTGGTTGGTGAGTAGAAGGAGATGATATTGGAAATGTTGGAACAGAAGGAGGGCAGGTGCAGTATAGAGTGAATTATCTTCAACTGAGAGAGGAGAAGGATGTGGGGAAGTTATAGTCAGTTCAGTTTCCTGAGGGCTGAGCAGTAAAGAGAATGGTAAGGGTGTTTGGCAGCGAATTTGGCCACCTTGTTCTAAGTGGATTCTAGTTTAGAGAGTAGTGTGCTTTGTAAGTTGGTGAGAATTTGAGAGCCATAAAGAAAGGTTGGGAGTAAGTAAGTGTGGGATAGGGCTAATCTGGCTTTATTAGATAAAAATGTATTATTCCTGTTGAGGAGGCCGAGTTTATGGTGGGTTTTCTTGATATTATTGAGAACATGCAGATCAAACTTCAGCTGGTCATCAATGATGACCCAAAGTAGTTTGGTCTGAGTTTCCACAGTGATTGGTGTGTTATTGTGTGAAGTGATGGTGAATGAAGGTTTCAGGTGATTTATAGTTTTGGGTATGAAAAGAAGAAGTTTGGTCTTCTTTGGATTTAGGATTAGCTGGTTCCTCTTGAGCCAGTTTTCAATGGACAGAAAGGAGTTCTGAGTTGTATGCAGGTCAGAGAGGGTATTGGCTATGGTGATCAATGTGAAGTCATCTGCATATTGTACTAGTGAAGAATGTGGAGATGCAATACATAATTGATTGATGAAAATGTTAAATAGTAGTATTACTGTAAAAGTATGCAATAAAATATGAAAATTTAGCTGGGTTAACCCCACCACTACAAAAAGTTTTAAGCTTGAAATTCTCAGTAGCTGAAACCTTTAATCTTTCTTTCAGAAGACTAAGGCTGAAGTTGTAATATCTAAGGATGCTGAAGCATTTTTGCAGGACTGCTCAAAACAGATGGATGGCTGATTACAGAACCATTTTGCTGCTCTTTGGAGACATCATAGAATGCAAAGTCCTGTGAGCACCAAAAACACCATCCTCACTTACTCTTGTATCCCCCAAAGCAGCTTAATGCTGAAATTGTAAAAAAAAAAAAAATCATTTCCAGCAACATCCTAAAGATGGAATGATCAAGTCATCATCATTAACATTAACCACATTTATCTCATTTTCTACATGGGGTTGGGATGTAGTGTCAACTGTCACCATCTCTCTCAATTCAGTGACACTCTCCTACCCTCTTCAACAGTCATGACTGACTATCAAAGGTTTTCTCTTACACAATCCATCCACTTCTTTGCTGGGCACCTTCATTTCTTCTTCCTGTCTGTCTTAAATCATCTTCATCGGATTATCATCTGTTTTTCTGCACCTGTGCCCAATCCTGCTCTCTTTGACCTTCTCTGCAACTGGAGCTACTTTAGCTTCTGCTCTGATGTCCTCATTTCTTTGTCTGACCCCACACTGTGCATCCTACCATCCATCTAAAGGATTCATCTCC
>NC_056726.1:936588801-936636301 GCF_019279795.1 Protopterus annectens
CAGTACACTGGACTAGTTAAGATATTCCATATGCATGCAGTCAGTACACTTCACTAGTTAGATATTCCATTTGCATGCAGTTAGTACACTGGACTAGTTAGATATTCCATTTCCATGTAATCCATACACTGGACTAGTTAAGATATTCCATATGCATGCAGGCAGTACACTTGACTAGTTAGATATTCCATTTGCATGTAATCAGTACACTGGACTAGTTAAGATATTCTATATGTAATAAAATGCTGCTGAAGCTTTCAAAGAGACAAGTAATGTTGAGGCAGTTCTTTATGAAGGACTCAGCAATGTTCATAAAAAAATAGCATGTTGCTTAGGTGGGACTCTTAGATATTCATATTCACTTACAGATGATCGTAGCAAAGGTAAGATTCATAGAGGCCATGTACGGTAATGGGAAAGGCCCTAAAAATAATGAGATGCAAATGAGAAATGCTGAGAAGCATAGTATGCTAATGAGGCAGCTTTGCAATTCATAGTCCGAAATCCCTGTGGAACAAACATATGTTAAGTGATGCTTCATCTTTGATATTGGAGTTGCAATCCACAAGCATGTTTGTCCAGGTATGCACAAGCATTTACCTGACACACAAATGAATTCTTTTCTACAGACCCCTTTCATTAGTTTGCATTAAGTATGCACAGGTACTAAAATGACACAATAAATTATTTTGTCTAGCCATCACTTCAGGATTCTGAATATGAATGTGCAAGCACTTCCGTGACACACAAATGAATTATTTCCCCAAGCAGCCATATCAGGAGTATGTCCAGGTATGCACAAGAACTGAAATGAAACCGACCATCCCTTCAATATCATCTCCTACCATGCACAAGCACCAAAATGAAACATTTCCCCCATGTGACCCCTCCAGTACCATTTCCTAGCATGCACAAGCACCTCCTTCAGCAGAAATGTTTGGGTATGGAGAAACACCAACTGCTCTTCTCTCACATCTCCATATTCACTAAGAAAACTGCTGCTTAATAGCATGAGTACTGGGATCTTTACATGCTTAGTATGAAAATTAGCTCATTATAGATCATTTATATGAATTGAACTCAGACACATACATGTAACGCTCCTGGTAACAATCACTGAAATAGTGGATAAAAAATATTTCAGTTTTCAAATATCATAAGGCAGGACTATAACAAATTCATCAGGTACCCTAAGCAGATCCCCAAACTGTTGTCCCCCGGCAACTCAAAGCAAAACAAACAAAAGAAAAAAAACATGTTACACTTAATGTGACCAAAACAATATTCCATATCTCTCTCAACTGTCCATGATATTCCAGAATATCCTTAATTTTCCCTCCCTATTCCTGATGGATTTTTTGATTTCTGGTCATTCACTGAATATTGCATATTCAAAAATTGTCCCTGATTTGCGGACGTTGTACCCTTCTCCCCATTATCAATGTTTTGCTTTGAATTCTTAAGCAAGTGAGATATGCCCCTTTTGAAAAAAGTTGAAGACAGGGAAAATGTCTTGATATACCAAGCTGCTTGCAATAGATATAACACGGTGCTTGTTACATTTAAATCACAGTGTGTGGCAGTCAGTGTAGAGGATTAAGAATATGTTAATGGGTCACTTCCTGTAGTACAGGCTTTGAGTCCCTCAGACTTCATCTGCCTACTGTGTGTCCTTGAGCAAGTCACTTACATAGACAGTGTTCTGAGACACTTGAGAAAGAGGGCTAGGCTCCTCAATGGTCATTTGTACGGCATGCCCAGAAGCTACCTATTAATCAAATACATTGTGTCGGCTGTGTCCACAAAAGCAATATCAGTAAGTATTTGTGAATGCCAGTACTGCACCCCAATACCATCAACACCAGCTGATCACAGCCCCTGACAGTTTTTGCTTGGGGCAGGTATATCTCTTCTTCATCCATGCAATTTGGTATTATACCATGAGCATTTATGCTATCAGGATTTCTAGTTAAAGTCCAATTTAATGTATATATACATGGCACTCATTTTGTGGATACCATTGGTAGTTTTATTAATTAATTGGTTAAACACAAGTGTGGAACAATCCCTTACAGGCTCAGTCCCAATATTAAAGTACCCCAAAAATCAGTATTTCCACAGCCGAATTAGCCTTGCAACAGTATGCACTGGGAGCTTCTAGCTTAATGGACTGGTCTGATTTTATATATGTGTAAGCAATATTAATGAATTCTTTGCCATATTTCCACTGCCACTAATGTAGCCTCTTTACCAGGTATGCTAGGAGCTTATTTTTTGTAGATATATGACCGCACTTTATTCCATGGAAATGTAACAGTTCCTCTATCCCTTTGTTTTACTCAATCCATTATGTAAGTTGTGGATGTTAATGCCAGAGTTTATATACGACCTTTCACCTTTGTTCCTAAGGCTGCCAGCAGATGTCATTTAATGACTATCATCTTTGCCTAGAATTTAGAAATTTTGTTATAAAGGCTACTTGCATTTAGGTGGCCAATCTTTAATATAACTCCATTTGGCAGATGACATATGGAAGAATCTATTACAAGTAGCAGTTCTGCTGATACCATGTAAAGCCAAATTGAAGGACAGATGTACTTATTTATCTATCTACATTTGTTGACCAGGGTAGAGCAAGGTTCTCCACGGACTAGTTTCATTCTCAGTCCAGGAACAGTGTCTGTTTAATTGACTTGCTCAAAGTCACACAGTTTGGCAATGGAGGCTGAGGACATCCAACCCTGGACCACTGGACCACTGGACCACAGGAAACAGCTCATTTACAGCTCTTTAATCCTCTGCAGCAAATTCTGAATATCCATGTAACAATATTGGTACATTCAGCACTGGATAAATACTAGGTGATGGGTGGGTGGAAACCATTATTCACAAGACTGTATTAGCAAACAGCCAGAATATGTATTAAATATGAAATTGTGGTACATCATAATGTTTCCCCTAGTCTGAGAAATGGTCACCTTAGAATTAGTATACACAGCATGTCGGGGTGTGGTGGTAAAATGGGTTGGACCCACCTCCTACTGTATTGCAGTGAGTTATATAATTTGTTATGCTGATGCATGAATTCAAATTAGCTTTCCACAGGTTTCTGGACAGTAACTGCTGTCCTTTCACCTTTTGATAGCAAGTCATGATATAATGCCTAATAGCATTGAAACATGGCTTTAAGTTTGTAATATTTTATCAGTGTCATTGTCTTACAACCCTTAATAGTGATGCATTTTATGGGGCAGTTCTGAGGCAATACTTGTTCATGTTTCCTCAGCACTCTTGGCTTGGAATGAAACACTGTGATTTTAAAAAATCCCTGTAATATTAAAAGGTAGGCACTATTTTGGGCTTTGGCATCAATACTCTACACAGTACTAAGATTGTTGAACAAAAACTATAGCAATTGCTGTAGTAAAAGAGCCCAAGATGGATGAAGAGTTTTGCTGAAGTAGCAGAAGTCACCCTTCCACCACTGATGTGCAAGTACACACATACACACACACACACACACACACACACACACACACACACACACACACACACACACACACACACACACACACACACACACACACACACAGTGGTTAGATAGATAGATAGATAGATAGATAGATAGATAGATAGATAGATAGATAGATAGACAGACAGATAGATAGACAGGTAGTCCTCGTGAATATATGCATTTCTCCATTTATTTTTTAAATTTAAAATTAACATACTTTGTATTTAGTTAGTGTCACTCCTCATGTGCATTAAGAAGACATTGAGGCTTAACTGTTTGTTTAAGTAGTTTATTGTATGCAAATACATCAGGATGGATGGCAGGAACATTAAACTTAAACAAACTATCTGACTGACTGACTATATACTTCCATGGTCTTACTCTGCTGCTCACTCAAAATGGCACTGTTGCTTGCACATGCTCAGTACTTATATGCATGTGCTGACTCACTGGAAAGCTTCTTAAAGCTATATCACAAACACTGATCTACATCCTCCCTCTTTACTGAGCTGTCTCATATAAACAATAACATTTCAATAGGCATGCAATTATACAGACACTAATAAAGAAAAACAACAGTCATGTCCACATTGCGGTGTATCTGGAAGTAGGTTTCAAGATGCGACCTGATCTCATGACATAATAGTTAGGGCTGGGTTTAGCAACAGGGACAGTCAATGGGGAATGTTCTGCTTGAGGAGTCTCAAGGATTTTCTCAGGAACAGGGATTGCTGACGGAATGTTCTTTTTCTCTGGAACAGGAACATTGAACAAGTCACTGTGAGAACTAGAGTCAATCACAGGCAAGATGCTCTAACACTGGTTAGGATACTGGTAACAAATGCTTCTGATTTTGTCAGAATTCTACTCCTTGTGATTCCACAATGTGTGATCTTGGCTCTTGGCACACATTTTTCACAAATCCAATGCGATCAAAACCTTTTGATGCCTACATCCTCACTATATTCCCTTTTTGTAAAGAACTGAGCAGTTTGCTGGTTTTATCACAGTAGGAATTCTGGGACGTATGCTTCTTCAACAGTTTAGCTTTTACTGCTTTGTTGTTCTTAGCACATGGAATCAATAAATTACTGCTGATTGGTAGTGTGGTTCTGATTTGTCTCAATATATGTCTCTGGGCAGGTGAACAAGATGGCTAGCATGAGGAATGTTTCTGAGATTTAACAACTTCAGAAAAAAACATTGGTATTGTCATGTATGGATTCCTCTAACAGCGGTTTTGCACTTTGAACTGCATATTCAGCCAAGCCGTTTTAGTGAGGGTATCCAGGGCTACTTGTAATATGAACAAAGTGCCAATCTTCTGCAAATCTCTTGAACTGCTGACTAGTAAAAAGTACACCATTGCCAGAAATAACTTTGCAGACTACCATGGACAGAAAAGTGTCACTTCAACTTAGTAATGACAGCAGTGGCATTGTATTCCTGCTCAAATACTATCCAGTTTTCTGCAATATTATTATCAAACACAAGGAGTGTTGGTCTGTGAAATCCTTCTGCCATGCCCACAGATTAAAGTAAAATGCAATGCAAAATCGACCTTGTAATTATGTACGAATATTCCCACACACCAAGTACTTGTTTTAATATTCAAATGCACAATGGACTCTTTGAAATACTGTACTCTATGAAATCTGCTTTGATATAACTGTACTTTATGAAATATTCTTTGAAACAACTTTATTTTGCAAAATAACTGCTTTGTAATACTGCACACACTTCCAAACACTTTGCACATTTCGGATCCTTGGAATAGGTTTAGTTAATACAAAACAATAGTGCATAGCAAAAACATATGGTCGTTTTCTCTTTTTTGTGCATTTTATGTGCTTTGGATATCGTTTCAAATGTTTTTGTAACTATTTTGAATATCTATATCAATATGTCGCAGTATCAGACATTTTGTTTATTAAGAAATTCGTTTTGAGCATTCTGAGTGCTTTGTTTTATATTTGTAGCAAAAGAAATCATTTAAGTGAGTTTTAGTACCTAGAATTTGTTTCTGACATGTTTTGTGAGTCATTTGAGCAGTAGGGATGATCCACTCCTGTATATTCCCCCAACTTTAATAGGTTGCCTCATGCCTGTAACTCTGGATCCCATTCTGACACCATGTCACTTTTCTTATGTGCATTAAGAAGACACTGATGCTTGGGTGTTTGTTTAAGTAGTTCATTGTATACAAATACATCAGGAAGGAGGGCAGGGACATTAAACTTAAATGAACTATCTCAGTGACAGACTACATACTTGCATGCTCTCATTCTGACTGATCACTCAAAATGGCACTCTTGCTTGCACGTGCTCAGTACTTATAGGCATGTGCTGACTCACTGGAAAACTTCTTAAAGGTATATCACACACACTGCTCTACAGTTAGTTGACTCATTGCAGACATGGGACTATATAATTCAGTTTGTTCAATATACTGATTTAAATATTGTACTTCTCTCCACATATATAGATGCAGAATTAGGCTACAAGTATACATTTGGACTGCAGGCTAGAGACTCCTTCCCTGTCAATGACTGATATCAGAGTATAGGCAAATAGAAAGGGATAGAGGGTCCTAAGTATAAGACCAGCTCTGGTAGAATGTTTAGCAGAATTAAGAAAAGAAGCTGCTGTTAAAAAGGGATAATTAGTAGGACATATAAATATTGCATGATAACTACAGGAATCGATCAAAGGAGGTTAGAAGTTATTGGGAAGAGAGACTAGATAAGCAATTCCCAAAGAAACAATGAGAGGATGTATGTAAGGCTCCCAGATAGGCAAAAAAAGTTTAGAAGATTCAGAAATGTTGCTTGGAATAATTTGCATAAGCATTTGTATACCCCTAGTACACTCCAAAGAATTTTTTCTCAGGTAGATTCCAAATGTTAGAGGTATGAGTGGGAAGAAAGAAATAATTGGGAATATTTTTAGGGGGAGAATAATGAATTGGCAGACTTCAAAAATTCCCTGCAGACTACTCTATCAGAAATACTGGATGAGCATATTGATATAACTAAAGAAATGATCTTCTGAGCTGTGATACAGAATCAGAATTGTATAAACATAGTAAGGCCTTACTGAGTTTAATTCTGGTGGCTGACGAAACAGTAATTACTAGAAAATGGAAAACAAAGTCTAAACCAACCATACTAGAAGCAGTGAATATAGTAAAAGAAATAAAAGAATGGGAAGTGGAATCTTTAGAAAAGGTAGGAGCAAATTATACGCAAAAAAGGAAAATTGTGGGAACAATCTATGCCAGAATAACATTATGGAACAGGAATGAAATCTCTTCCACACTAGTATTTCTCTTTATTCTTGCTCTCTCATTTTTCGCTGCTTCTCTCTCCTTGATCTTTGAGCTCTCTTCTTGGTATTAAAACATGTTAGTTTATTCATCTGGATGTTACTTTTTCCCTAGATTGTCAACTTCCTCTTCTGTCTTTTGACAACTTTCTGTCATTTCTCTTGCCCTGCTCTTACTCTTACTATTCTTGTTTTTAGAAATAGGTAAAAATGTGTATTATGATTTATTTTTTGTGCTTAAAATGTATTTCATTTTTTAAATGTGGAGCTTTTCTCCCCGGGCCTCTGCTGAAAATGGAAATATATCCAGTTGGACTAGCCCGGTCAACAAATGTAAAATAAAAAATAAAATAAATAAATAAAATGAGGTTTAAGGAAGGTAGGAATTGAATGAGCTAGGTAACATTCAATTGTCAATGACTGTATAGAAGATTATATGCAATACATAATGTGTGCAAATGAAAATATATAAATATGGTTTGTTTTCATCTATCTAAAAGTATGATTGTCTATGTCATAAGTGATAACTCAGTAAAGATGTTTATTGATAAGGAAAACATAAAATAAAAGATGGAGGCTATCACTACACAGTGTTTTATAAGGTAGCTGATTCCAGTGTGAAAGAACTCTCTGAACAATTGTCTTTCTCTTTTAAATGTTCCAGCCTGATAATATATTGTCATGTTTGCATTTCTAAGAATTTTTGTATGTTACCCCATACATTCATGTGAGCATGAATATGTGTATACAGCCTATTTATTAGATTTGGTAGTTTCTGTCTCCCAAAAATACTTTTATTGCAAGGATTCCAAGAAAAATTATCTTTGGGGCACGACTATGCTGTTAGACTACCTCCATTCTTACAACAGTCATGTAATACATGTAGAAAAGGACAAGTTTGTTATGCACTTCTCTGACTCTAAATAGAGCACTGCTTTCAGCTATTATGCTGTAGTTTTGTGGTAGAATATACATACTGTGTACCATCTAGCAGTGATGAGAATGTAAAACACTGCTCCATGCCCCACAAAAGTTATAAGGAAGAGTTTAACTGCACAGGAATATATATGTTCTGGATCATGTCTGTGACTTTCGTAGCTGTAGAACAGTTTGGCTCTGTAATTATAACTAACTCTTCTCAACATGGATGCTTAGATTCTCCTCTTTGCTCTCAAGGTGAATTTTTTTTAAACATCCATGTCATAAAACACATAGTAACTTGATTATAATCATATGCCTGTTTATAATCTTTTATGACACGGTACAGTATTTTACTTGAGGTATGGTTTGCAGAAAAAAACACTTCAGTGTAATAAGCTGATCTATACATTTTAAGCAATCAGTTTATTAGAGGTAAATCTACTACCACCTCCCAGCTCTTCCACTGATGAGCAGAACAAACAAACAAAAAATGGGCATTCCTTTTAGTGGCATACCATTGGCCAGATGCACGACATGCCTCCTCCCTCCTACCCCAGCCATTAAGGTTCCATTTCTGTTCCCTGCACCCAACCCTTCCTCAACAAATGTAGCAAATGGTTGTTATAGTTTTTACCCTGCCTGCACAGAGTGCTACAGTACTTCTGTCCTAGTTAAAAACAAATTCTCCTTTTTAAATTATACCAAACTACTTGCAACAACTGCAACAAACAGTTACTGCAATGTATACCGTGCCTGCATGGAGTGCTATATTGCTCAGGTTTTAGCTAAAACAAAACAAAACAAAAACCATTTTTTTTTTTTTTAATTTTAAACTGTTGCTACAGTTTAGACCACACATGGAGCACTACGGCACTTAGGTTTGACCACAAATGCAATGCCAGCACAGAAAGATCAGGATCAGCTAGTCACACCTCCCAAGACTTAGCACCTGGAGCAGCAGCCCCTCTTTCCCCACCCTAGCTATGCTATGAATAGAAAGTGAATGGTCTTCCATATCCTGATTCTTCCATTCTTACCAACATTTTTGTTAGGTGGATAATGTTTTGGTCATGCACCTTGCATTTTCTCTTTAACTATGCTGCATTTACATAATTTACATGCTGCAGTATTTTTTAATTTTAGAAGTCTAAACCTCAAAATGCACTCTCTCGAGGCACTCCTAAAAATGGAGAACATCGATATCTGTGCAGTAACTGAGACCTGGTTCAAGGCTCCAGAGAGCACCCCTGCAATACCAGGCTACAACTCTTACCACACTTTTCGGCCACCAAACCAGGACCGAAACACTAAAGGTGGAGGAGTGTCAATATTCACCAAGGATATTCACACCACCAGGCTAGTTGGCCAACACAATGTGTCTGAAATTCTCCAAGTGCAACTAACACTAGGCAAGACTGCAATCCAAATTGTAGCTTGCTACAGATCCCCCACCATACCCCAAGATTCTCACTACACCTTTCTAAACATACTGGAAAATATTAAGATAGAACCAAACACCCTAATATTGGGTGATTTTAACTACCCTGCCATTAACTGGGAAAACTACTCATGTCCCAACACCTTTGCTTACGGTTCTTGGAATTCATAAATTCCAACGCCCTGGATCAACTAATCCATAGTCCCACCAGGGCTCCAATATCCTAGACCTGGTCATTACCAACATGGGAAATCGATGCTCCATACCTATGGTCACCCCTCGTTAGTCAGGTCTGACCATAAGCTAATCACCCTTAACATCCACATCCCAACCCCACCCCCAGTAAAGAAACCACCATAAAAAACTTCTCCAAAGCCAACTTCATGCTACTCAAGTCAGAAGTGACAAACTTCATGACACCCATGCAGACGGGAACTGAAAGTTCAACTGCTGAATCCTACACTAAGGCACTGTATGAGCACATCCACTCATGCATGAATCGTGCCATCCCAAATAGAACCAAAATGCTCTCTTCCAAAAAAAGGAAGCCAATCTGGTGGTCCCCTGCCATAAACAAACTTTACAACAAAAGGAAGAAACTTTTGCAGAAAAGAAGAAACTCCCAGTATGCAAAAAACTCCCTTACTAGCCTCAGTAAGAAACTGAGATGCCTCATAAAATCCTCCAAAGCTAGTTACAAAAATAAAATTGGCAAAGATTCCAAAGACAACCACAAAGCATTCTATAACTATGTCAAGAGTCTAAATGGCAATGCTCAGATCTGCTCTGAGCTAAAACAGAATGGCATTAAATATACTGATCTGAAGGATATTGCCATTATCCTGGCAGATCGATTCAGTGCCAACTTCAACCCCCTCTCACCCCCTAAATGGCCCATCTCAATACTGGAAGATTGCCAAATTCCAGTAATAACGGCCACACAGGTACAAAACGCACTCTCTAAAGCCAAGAATACAGCATCCATGGGACCAGATGACATCCCGGGCTGTGTACTACATGAACTACAATATGAACTGGCACCTCAGCTAAGTGTCATGTTTAATCATAGCCTCACCTCAGGTTTTGTGCCCACTGAGTGGCGCAGAGCTACAGTTATCCCAATCCACAAAGGGGGATCCACCTTGGATCCCGGAAACTACCATCCCATCAGTCTGACAAGCCTTATCTGCAAGGCCATGGAGTGTATTATCATGGAACTTATAAACAAAGACATTGGCAACCTTCAAACACTGGACCCCACCCAGTTTGGGTTTGTGAAGGGCCGATCTTGTCTCCTGAACCTGATTGACTTCTTTGAATCAGTCTCCAGGGCCATGGACAAGGGTAAGGTGGTCCACACAGCCTATCTAGACCTTGCCAAGGCATTTGACACCATCCCCCACTCTGGAATCATAGATAAACTTACTAAGTTGGGCATTAATCCCTATGTCACCCAATGGGTTGCTAAATGGCTTACTGATAGAACCCATACTGTAAAAGTAGCCAACTCCAAATCCAGCTCCAGACAAGTGACAAGTGGAGTACCTCAGGGTTCAGTCCTGGGGCCACTCTTGTTTGGCATCTACTTCTCTGAAGTACAGGTCAACACTAAGGGACTCTGGCTAACAAAGTTTGCAGATGACTGCAAACTGGGAGCCATTATTGAATCCCAAATGATGTGGATACTCTACAAAATGGCCTTACAGAAACAGATGTTTGGTGCCAGAGCCATGGGCTCAAGCTCAATGACAAGAAATGTATTGTTATCCCCTTTGGGAAAAAACATGTATCCATGAATTACCATATAGGTGGCAGTACACTAAACACTGAAAGTGTGATAAGAGACTTAGGGACACAGGTGGACAGTGGTCTCACCTTCGATAACCACATCGCCACAACAGTCAGGAAATCCTTCTATGTGGCACACCTCATCATGAAGGGCTTTTCATCCAGAAAAAAGGAGGTCACTGTCTCACTGTACTCATCCCTCATTAGACCCATTATTGTATACAACGCCCCATTTGGTATGTATCACTCAAGACATTGGCAACAACTGGAAAGGCCTCAGAAATACCTCACTAAAAGAATCACAGGCCTAAAGCAGATGCCCTATGCTGAACACCTTAAAAAACTCCAGCTATACTCTGTCGCGTATCGTCTACTCAGAGGTGATCTCTGCTTAACATACAAGGCCATGTCAAACCCAGAGCTGTTGGACATGCTACACTTAAAGAAATCCTAATTCCTCAGAGCTACACGCTCCAGGGATCTAAAACTTGTCATCACAATAAACAAAACATGCTGGAGGGATAGGTTCCTGACCCAGAGACTCCCCAGACTCTGGAATAGATTGCCCATACATGTCAAGCAGAGTGCCTCTTTGGACCTCTTCAAGAGGAACCTTGACGATTGGATGGGAGAAAGGAAATTCACCCCAGGGATCACGTCAGTCACCCTGCTAGACAGGGGTCCAGGAAAGTAAATAATGTGGGAAGAAATAGCCAGGGAATTGTTATGGATAGGCTTGTATAGGCCCTAGGGCTGATAGCCTAGTACCAACCTATGAACCTATGAACCTATCAGTTTACTATTACACTGTATAAAGGCACAGTCATACATAAATCTTTAGAGTGCATATGTGTAAGAGTACCCCCTGCTGTCCTGATTACCTTATTAAATGCAAACAGACACATAAAAGTAGTTTATAACACAATACCAGAATTAGCTCAAAATAATACAATACAATGATTAGTTCAAAACATTATACTGTATATAGAGCTTATTATTTAACTAAGTGGCTGTTTTGAATTGAAATCAACTTTGTAGAGTAGAGGGGTAAAGTCCTGACTAGAGCCCAGGTGAGTCAGGATATACTCATGTCCCATGGTCTTTACGTGCCTGATGGGGAAATGGGAGTGACTAATGCTACCTTACCTATTTTAGGGAAGGGGTGATGGCTTGGTCTTCAATTCAACTGATTCATGGTGAAGGCTGAGCTGAGCGATACAGAGTTACAGTCTAAGCCTGTTCTGTCAAACAGTGTGTGACATGCCATAAATGTATTAGGCAAGTACCACTAGGTCAGAATTGCACAGATACCTTTGGCAATACCTATTCCAGACAAAAAGGGTAGACAGTTAAGGAGTATCACAAGAAAATCCTAAGACATGCCAAGGATGACTTACATCCAGACCCCACTCATCATCCACAGAGCAGCTTTAGAACAGAGATCTCACTTCCTGGGTCCTCCCTCCCCTTACCAGTAGTGACTTCATTTTAGGAGGGTAAGACAGACACTGTGGTTGTCAAATAGTCTACAGGTGGGGGCATACCCTTTTCTTCTTAGTCAAAAAATTCTGGACAAAACCAACATAATGGGATGACAAAGGCCTAAACTCAGGTTCAGATTTTAAATATTATTTTTATAAACTTAAAAAGTTGTTAGAATGCAGGTTTTGCATTAGCATGCACTTTCTTAAGGATATAAAGTCTGTAACATAAAATGTGTGCCATTATTTAATGATTAGTCTTGCAAAAAACAACACATTTTTTGACAGACAAAAAATAGAAAACAGAAATCTAGATATGCAAAATTATGGACAGCTGAGAAGTATGGTTGGAGGGGGGTTCTTTCCTATAGTCAGATAAGAATAACACAAATGCAGACATTTTCAAAATATCTTATCTAAATCTAAAACCTGTTATGCTTTAATTAATATTAATGACAGATTAATCTACTATAGGAAAGTATTTTAAAGTTTAATATAAAAAAAAATGGGAAGAAAATGTAGTATTAGAGACTGACAGTATTCTAGAGACATTATTGTGACTGGCATACACCCATCTGTTGTTGAATTAATTTGATTTGTTTTGATGTCCCAAACAAATTGTCCAACTTGCCACTTAAACACCTTAAATGCAACATTCATTCTTCATCTCAAATATTTTAGATTGGGGGAAACTAGGTAAGAGATGGATGCTAGGGGGGCATCTTCTTACTATGGAGAAACACTTTTCCCTGCATCGATTGGCCCCTCATTTCACAGGTTTGAACAACAGTGTGAAATGCACAGACTTTAAATGCACCATATCTGTGTATGCTTCAAACACATTGGTTGCCTGGTGTGCACCAGTCATATCGAAGTAGCTGTTACTGCTGTCATAACTGTGTCTCTGTATACCATAGAGCCACATTACTCATTTTGCTCATAAATTGGGTGAAAAATACACTTCAGTCGACTGTGTGAGTGCTAGTGTGTGTGTGTGTGTGTGTGTGTGTGTGTGTGTGTGTGTGTGTGTGTGTGAGATGTCTGCCCTCACGCACATGCATGTGTGTAAATAATACAAACCACATATTCCAGAAACACACACGCACACACACACACACACACACACACACACACACACACACACACACACACACACACACACACACACACACACACATTCAAACACACTATTTCTTGGATACCCTTATACAACAGTATAAGGGATTGTCAATCTACTAAATATAATCATTTAATTGTTAAAAATGCATATGTCACAAGTTAACTTTGCTTTAGGTTCATAGGTTCATACTAGGCTATCTGCCCTAGGGCATTTATAAGCCTAGCCAGAGTGTGTTTGGCTTTCGCCACCCATTTTAAATTAATTTTGCTATGCCCTTTTTCGAGGTTAGTATACTGTGCCTCTGTCTAACAGTGACACAGAAGTGATACCCGGGGTAAACCTATGATCTCCCATCCACTCATCAAGATTCCTCTTGTAGAGAGTCAATGAGGGACTCTGCCTAACCTGGACTGGGATTTTATTCCAGAGTGAAGGGAGCCTCTGGGTTATGAATCTGTCCCTCCAGCATGTCCTATTTATTTCAGTGCTGAGGTTCAAGTCTCTCGAGCGTGTAGCTCGATGGGATTTGGATTTTTTGAGGTGCAGCATGTCCATTAATTCCGGGTTGGACATGGCTTTATACGTCAGGCACAGATCGCCTCTGAGCAGGTGGTATGCCACTGAGTAGAGCTGGAGTTTTTTTAACCGGGCAGCATATGGCATCTGTTTGAGCCCTTTGATCCTCTTGGTGAGGTAATTTTGGGGTCTTTCCAGTTGCTGCAGGTGTCTGGTAAGGTACATCCCAAAAGAGGCATTGTACTCAATTATGGGCCTGATGAGGGATGAGTAAAGAGGCACAATGACCTCCCCTGATCTAGATGTGAATCCCTTCATGATTAGATGGGCTATATAAAATGTTTTTCTAACCACTTTGGCCACGTGGTTGTCAAATGAGAGATTGCTATCAACTTAGGTCCCCAGGTCCCTAATTACTACTTCTGTACTTAATGGATTACCACCTATGTGGTAATTTGTGGACACTTTGTTTTTGCCAGAGCGAATGACTATACACTTTTTGGCGTTTAGCTTGAGGCCATGGCTCTGGCACCAGTTGTCTGTTTCTATGAGGCCCTTTTGGAGGATGCTTGTGTCGGCTGGAGAGTCTATTATGGTGCCCAGTTTGCAGTCATTTGCGAACTTGGTCAGCCACAGCTTTCTGCTTCAATAAAGCAAGAAATCCATTTACACAAAAGAATGATGGGCATATATTACATTCCATTTTGTGGTTCATTCCTTAAATGGTCTGACAAGCAGCAACTTACATTAAGACATGTTTCAATCTACTGGAGGATTGTTTATATATAATTATTGTATCTTTTCCTAGGTGATATTATCATCATTATTAAACAAGTGTACCCGCGGTAGTGGTGCTGCGGTAGCGTTGTTGCCTCACAGCAAGACGTTGTCCCATTCGATTCTCAGCTAGAGGATCTTCTGTGTGGAGGCATGCGTGAATGGGCGTGCCTTTGTTGAAGGTTGTGCATCAGGGCTGGTAACTTGGCACATAAAAATCAACTACCAATCATTAGCAGACTGGAGTTCCGCTGTGGCGACCCCTAACCAGGATAAGCCGAAAGACACAACAACCAGAAAATGTTCACAGTGACTTTCACATCACTGCAGTTAATGCTGTGATAATTTTTTGCATTCCAGATAACTGTGTGCCTAATAACAGTGACTGCTGTAGACAAAGTGCAAAAGTGACCTGGTTAATGAACTGATCACTGCATTCTTATTTCAACTATGTGATGCTGAGGGCTTCTCTGAAGAAATGATAAAGGCTGAGCATGTCTAAGTATTTATTACTATATAGCTATATATATATATATATATATATATATATATATATATATATATATGTGTATATACACACACACACACACACACACACACACACACACACACACACACACACACACACACACACACACACACACACACAGACAAACATAAAATGACTGATGTGATATGTGAAATAGTGACATTTGCATTTTAAACCGAGTAAGTAATTAAGGCTTTAGAAGATGAGTCTGCCTTTGAATGCAAACAGTGCAAAACTCAGATTTGCACTTTTATGTGGTAAACAACTTTCACATTCTTCCTGTAGTATATGTGAAATCACAGACTTCAAGCAATTTTTATGTTACAGCCCGACAAAAAAAAAATCATGTAGTAAGTTCTGACTGCAGTAACTTTCTCAGTTTCCATCAGACTGCCTTGTTACCCTTAGTTTTTGAAGTTCTTCTGTAAACGTATGAATCATTACACTGAGTACTATTATTAATAGAATTAGATGTGTCTCCGTCCTCTTCTTTTAGTGAATTTTGAGATTAAATAAGTGATTCAGCAAGGGTCTTAGACATTCATTCACAGAATATTGGTAAAATGTCTATGAAAAACATATTGTTGAAATTGCTTATAAACTGTTATGTGCATTAAATGATTTTTCTGAAGGATAATGTATGTCACACATCCAGTTATAGAGGCTAGGCATCCTGCATTCCTCTGAATAATATAATCATCTTAAAGGTAGCTGCAGCCTGTAGGAAACAAAGATTCCCTCCTGTATTGTGATGTGTATTTTTACATAAACAGCTAGTGTACATGAGCCAATACTATTTTGCAGCCTTGCTTATTCTCTGTCCTTCTGTACACACTGTCTTTTTATTTTATTACTCTATCATTTGCTTTTGTATGCATTATGCAGTGTCTGTTAAAAAAAAAAAAACATTTTTTAGCTTTCTTCCTGAACTGGCTTCCACTGCCTCAGTTTCATTTTTCACTTTTCTGACTATTTATCTACTAATATCTACTTTAATTTGAACAACTGTCACTCCTTAGCCTTCCGTGCATCCTTATTTATTTCTAAATCTTGGCAGGAGCAGATCACGTCTATATTAAATGATACAAATAAATAACTAAATCTTTATTTAATAATAATACTAATAATAATAATAATAATAATAATAATATGTTTCCTCCTGCACTGGCAGTGGTGTTCATAAGTCACTTCCTGTTCATTCAGTGTTGAGTCAGGCTGCCTCAGGCATCAGTCACCAGATGCACCGTAAGTCAATAGGAAAGGCTGCTCTTTGCTTTAACTAGTAGCCCAAGCTGCCCCAAGTAAAAAGTCATTTATACACCCCAAAAATGGCATAATCTACCTGATAACCTAATATCTTCTCACCCTCAAAAGCTCCCTCTTCTACTAATTTCTGAACCTACTCTTGCAATATTTATACTCTGGATAAGTTCCCATCAGGTGCCCTACAGACCTTCATAATGCACCCCATAGTATATTATACATATTACACTACTGTTGCTTCATTCAAATTGTTTGCAGTGTTGCCTACCATAATTGTTTGTAACTGACTCATTTTTTGGGAAATTTACTTTAATGTATTAGGCTAGCTATTCCTGTTACTTCTGGCCCCAGTAGCCTATTGGATAAGACATTTGCCTTCTAAGTCAGGGATTGTGAGTTTGAGTCACATCTGAGGTGATATAATTTTACATTGGATATATGTCATAATGACTGAGGTATTTAGCCTCACAGATAGAAGTTACAAGGTTTGATACTGACCCCTGCTTATTGTCTAGGCTTGTAAATAATCTGCAGATGGATAGCCTAGTATTTACCTTCTAACCTCTGCAATGTACTGCTACACATGCCATCCGAACATATGTTTTATTCTTCTTTGTGTTATTACAATGTTAAATTTCATGTAGTGAAGTATACCTTGAGTACATAATGTTTTATTATTGTATGAAATTTCCCATGTCTTCTGTAAATAATGTTGTGTTTTTACCTATATTTTTGTTTGTGTTACTACAATATTATTGTTTTTGAAGATTTTCTCCCAAGATCTCCACTGAAAATTAAGGGCTTGTGGCTCTGTTGGAATTTCCTTAAGAACAAACATTAATAAATAAATTAAAAAAAACTATCACATAAATAAATAATCGCTTCATTCTCTATGGAGGCATATTCATAAGTGCTGGACAATTTTAAAAATAACCCAGCAGAATCAGATGAATTTTCCATGCAAAGAATAACAATTCCCAAAAATAGGAAAGCTGACTATTAATAAAAAAATGAAAAAGAATTACATATAAGTACCCATCCACTAAAATCCACTAATAAAGCTGTAATTGAAGTAACCAGGAGTAAAAATAGCTCAGGTGACTCTCTGTACTCCTACTACATTGCTAAACTGTGGAATGCCTTGCCACTTGAAATTAGAACCATAACCAGATTAAAACATTTCAAGCATCACATTAAAGGCCATCTCACCATTTCCTGGACTTGTACATGTACTGGCATGGGTAGCCCAAACCATGGAACTAGCTGATTTTAAAATTTTAATTGCATATGTAATGAGCATTGAATTTAGTCATATGACTACCTTATGTTGTTTTATTCTTTCTCACTGTTAATATCTATCAGATTTTAAGTCTTCGGTTTGCTATGCTACCTGTATATAAGACTAAGTATCGTAATTGCACTCTTATTGTATACAATGTCACTACCTGCTACTACTGTAAGAACTGTCTTCTAGAAGCATTGTTACACAAGATTATTGGTCTTGTCTCCCACTTGACCACTTTATTCTGTTCTAGTCTTTTTACCATTATGAATGTCTGTTACTATTTATTACTTTATTGTATTATACAATTTTCCTTCTACTAACAAAACAGTTTACTAACAATGGAGTTTTTCTCCTCGGGCCTCCACTGAAAAAGGGTTTTAGGCCTAGTCGGACTCTCCTGGTAAACAAATGTAAAATAAAAAATAAAATAGATAAATAAATAAATAAATAAATAATTGTTTTAATTTGGTAGGGCTGTGGCCCAATAGTCCAGTACCATAAGCCATCCCTGATTTGACCTCATTACAGAAAAGGAGAAGCTGTGTTCTTGACTTGTTACAACAAAGTAAAGCAACATTATTTGCCAGGATGGTGTACCAGCTCCTTGGATCCTGCTCAGTTTGACAGATGCATGTCATTCTGACCACCACTGTGTGATATGGTCAGCTTTGGTAAATGGAGCATTTTATGGCTCTGTACACTGGATAATATTCAGTAGGTATGTTTGCGTGACTTAGCACATAGCACCTCACACAATTCACTTTAATCAGTACACAATGTGTTGTACTATGCAACAAAGACAGAAGACAGTTTCATTAACTCAGATACAGTTTACTTACACTGACGCATCACTCAGATCAGGTCCACTTTCAACATTTTTTGGTTCCATCCCAGTTCTGGGTTTTCAGTCCAGCTTTATACTAGACATTTGTGTTTTATATCTTGCTTGAAGTATGCATCTAGCTGCAAACTTTTAGAGATTTGGTTAAGGAAGACACATGATAAATATCAACTCATTCTTTAATTATAACAGTCCGTATTGTAATAACTTACCATGTCTATATATGCTTTAAGTAAGTATTTCTCCTATATGTTATGAGGACATAGTTTTAACCCAATCAAACTCAGCCCAGTACTCCTGGTTTGAATAGCTAGCACATGTAGCAAGATATTTCTTCCCCTAGACTGAGTTTCATTACTGACAGTGTGGTCTTTGTGGTGGATAGCACAGCGGCTATCATATTCATCTCTTCTTGGACAGCAACAGTCCTCTCCTGAAGAATCATCATTTGATGACCTATATAGTTATTGGTCTGCACTAGACTCTCATCCTTTGCTGTCTGGCAAAACGTTACTGCGAAAAAAGAAACAGCTGTCTGTCTTTCTCTTACTTATTAGGTGGGTAAGTTATCTCCAAAATTAACACTTCCTATTATACTCCAGCAGTACTTAATAAATCTGGTTACCAAAAAAATCCAATCCTGTCCCTTCTGCTCTGACATAAACGCTGATATTCTCCACATCTGGACTTGTAAAAATATCTGTAAACTATGGTGCTCCCTTAGAACTCAACTTGAAAAAATGGGCTATGAAAAAAACACATTCTCTTGGGAAATTATAATTCTTGACATAACTCCAAAATCAACTACTGGGTTATGCAAGCATGTCCTAATTACATTATGTGCCCTGCTTAAACACTTTATCACAAAAAAAACTGGTTAAATCCAAATATGATCTCATGGGCAAATTTAAAAATCATGGCAATAAAATATATTTCCTCACATAAACTCTGTACCATTAGCAACAAAAGAAAAGACTACCTCCAGTCCTACTGTATTTTGTTTGAATACTTAACACAATAAATGCCCCCCCATGACCATCACGCTTTAATCTAATTCCATGAAGATATCCTTAAGTGTTTCATAATTACCAAACACCTTCCACAGTCTAACACTCCATTATATTCACTAAGTCATTCCATTTTCTGCATTTCCAATGGCATCTGTGCTGTAAATATTGTAAATATTGTACTATACATACTGAATTTACAACTTCTTCTGTTAATAAATGCCTACACTGCATTCCCTTATTTCTTCCTACTTAATGGGTCCATTGTAGTTATTGTTTATTATCACATTGCTATATTTGAAATTGTACAACTATTTTCTTTTTTTTATGCAATGTTCTGTGTTACAAACTGTTACAATGCATGCTGTTTCTTGATTATATCAAAAATAATAAAAATTAAATTTGAAAAAAAAAGATATCTCCAAGTTATTTTGTACTTGTACACTATAAAATGTTATAATGAAAATAAAATGCTTGTGTTTTTATATTCTGAACAAAAAGTTTACACTGAAACCATTTATGTAGGATAAATCAAATAATGAAACCAGTTTTATTAATCCAAGAGCAGGTTATTTACAGTGTAACAAAATTAAAATAAGGTTCCCTTTCATGACAAAATAAAATAAGTATACTTTTTGGGTTACATTCAAGTTTTGAGTTGCCAGTGCAAATTTTAAAATGACTTAATAAAAAGTAAATTTCTTTACAGGTCTTCGGCATTGCAGCTCCAAGCAAGCTTCTCTCCACATCTACATGGAGGATCCTGACATTTCTCAAATAAATCCAGAATCAGGCTCCTAGTACTTTAGGTGTCAATCCACAGATAAGCTGTTGGAACTCTGCAAACAAATCCACCTTCAGGCTCCCAGTACTCCACAGATTGTCCTGCTCAGTGTTCCTCTCCAAAAGTCTTTACAGTTGGTCCTGAAGAAAATTCATCTCTGAGAGAGGCAAATACCTCGGATGTTAGGTCAGAAGGCTTTCTTTTGAAACAGCACATTACCAGGTGATTTACTTTGCATTCTGTTGTTACCAGCTTTGCTACAATAATGTTTAGTCTATATGCACCACTGTGAAGGTCTTACCATATTAATTAGTGTCTATTTAGTACTTCAAAATGGAATTTCTAACATTTAATTCATCATTATGCCACATTGTGCAGAGCATACGTACAGTATCCTGCACATTACATGTTACTAAGTATATTTTATTTACATTTTGTTGACTCATTTAGTCCCGCTATGCAATAGCCTATTTTCAGGGGATACCTGAAACTTGGGGAAACCTGGCCATGACACCAGAGAACTTCCCCTACTGTTTTTGCATATGGGGATGCTTTTCTCAGTAACACTTCTCGCAGTGACTCAGTAGCTTGGTCTGTAAAAGACTTATCTACAGTAAATTTATCCACCCACAGTCCTGGGTTCAAGTCTAGTGGTGTGTATATCACTAAATTTTCAGTTCCTCCCTAGCACTCTTCAAGAAAAATCTTGAGTGGATGGGAAATAGGAAATTCACCCTGGGGATCAATTCTGTGGCTCTGCTTGACAGAGGCACAGCAAAATAACCTTCTTGGGTGGAGAAAGCCAGGGAACCTTGTTGGCTAGGCTTACACAGGCACTTGGGCTGAAAGCCTAGTATCTCCCTATGAACCTATGAACTTCTGGCTTCTGGTCTGAGCACGGAGGTGGCTTGGAGAAGCAGGAAGTTAGTTTTGTGAATATGGATGGAGGAGAGGATTATCTGAATGGAGTTATCAAGTCTGGTGCTGTTATTCAAACAGCAGAGGAGTTAAAGTAGCAAAAAAGGCAGCAGGAGTGAAAGAGATGTTTTCAGGAGATGATGGTATGCTGAAGGCATTAGAAAAGATGGTCAAGTGTTTTCAAGGGCAGCCTAAACAGAGAAAGAGAGAGAGAGAAGGAGATCAAATCAATGATAATGGATTCAGAAGAATTGTTTCAATGAACGACTTTGAGGAAGAGGTAGCAACACAAAAATATGTTGCTACAACCCTCCAGTTGGAAGGGTTGCAGGATGAGTTAGTGATGGAAATAGTAAATAGGAGTGAAGCAGACAACGGCAAAGATGTGTCATGGGGAGAACTGATGGAAAATCTTCAGAAGGAAGAAGTGCAGCAGATCGAAGAGATGCAGGTTGATAGAAAATTTTATGTGGAGATGGTAAAAGCAGGGAAAGGAAGGAAAGTAAGAAGAAAGAAAAAGAAGAGTGAGTTTAAAGAAAAAAGAGTTTTTAAAGTGCAGATTGAGAATAAGCATGATTCAAAGTTAGACAGTTATAAGGTATAGGACAAAGTAGTTACAGTATTAGGAATCAAACCTATTGAGGTTAGAGCATTCATACATATTAATAGAGAAACTTTTTGTGACATTATTTTTGAGACTGGTCAGATAATGGAACAACTCTTAGAAGAATATGAAAAAAAGAAAAACTGTTCTCCAAGGAACTTGCATATATGTAAGCCTTTTTACATGGAAACTAAGAAGAAAATCAGCATTCAATTCTGGACTGAAGTAGGAAAAGAGACTTTAAAAGGACATTTATTAAAGTTATGTAATGATGTATTGAGTTTATCAAAGGTATATGATAGCACTAGTTTATGAACTGGGACGTGGGATTGCAATGTGATTTTGAAATTAGAAAAGGAAAGTGTTGTGAATGAACTTCCTGCCATTCATAGGATGTACAAATTCAACTTAAGGCTATTCCTATCAAACATTACAATAGCAGGAGGGCCTTCTAAGGGCTCCATATAAACATTACAATCAGCAGAAATGTTTAAATCAGAATTTTCAAACACATTTATATTTTGCTTTGTAAATGCTTTGCAATTAAGGGACTCAAAAGCTAAACCTTATTTTTCCAACCAGATAGCTACTGCCCCTAATGATGTAGGTATACCTCCACGACAACTTTTAAGATACATTATGACCTATAGTAGAGCTAGTAAGACAATAAAGGATATTATAATAACTGGGACATCCTGAAAGCCATACCGGGCCATGAAAATTGGCTTTTGGATAAACCCATCTTCACTTACAGTAACTGTAGTCATTTAAAACAATTGCTGTGTTATAAAGGTTTTTCTTTAAACAATAATACTGTTCCCACTTTTAATAAAAAAGGTACCTTCCCTTGTCACAACTGTTCCTTTTGCTCCAATATAAACTAATCAGTTGAATTTGTTCATCCTGTGAATGGTAGGAAGTTCATTTTCCATTATACTGCAACATGTAACACACCATATATTATTTATCTTGCTACATGTCATAAATGTTTGGGTTTCTATGTTGGGAAATCAGTTAGAAGGTTAAAAGACAGGATAATAGAACACAAGTCTGAGAGCCATAGGAAAATACTTACCAACTCTTTAGCCAAACATATTAGTGAAACTGATGATACACATCAGTTTAGTTTTAGGGTTATACATGTAATATATCCAAATGCTAGACGTGGTGATTTAATAAACTGTGTGGATATGAAGGAATATGAATGGATCATTCGACTGGAAGCAGATAAATATCCAGCTCTTAATAAACAGATTACACCGAAACCAGTTTTGAAATTTAAACAACCAAAAGTAAAGAACAAATGATTCTGTACTATTTATGTGGATGTTGCTGTTACTGTGATTTTAAAAGCTTAATTGCTGCTTTGAGTGATGTTGCTGATAGGTTACTGCATCATGTGTTGTGATTGAATTGTATTTAAAAATGCTGTTTTTATAGCCATTTTATGTAAGACACTGAATTATGTAAGACACTGAAGAAGGATAGTTTATATCTGAAAGCTTTGTCTTTTTATTAAAGTTTTTTGATGGTGTGGAGTACTACTTTTTCTTGCTTGAAGCTGTTTTGTACTTCTCCACTTCATCACTGGCTCACCTTTTTCTAGTGATTTATTACATTCCATGCATATAGCCCACCCACGGAAAGAAGGAGGCAGATCAAGAGAGAAGGAAATAAAGGAGTGGTGAGAGAAAGGGAGGAAAAAGCCAATATCAAGCCTGGAGAATGCATGCAGGATTATGAGGAGATGTTTCAAAAATACCTGTTTGATGGAGATGAGTTGGCAAATGATGGATATATAATTACAGCCTTACAGTCAGAAGGGTTGTGTGATGATTTCCTTAAAGAAATGGTGACGCAGAGTGAGCCACAAAATAAATGTAATGTTTCTAGTTGGGGGGGCATTATGGAGAAAATACAAAAGGAGGATGCAGAAACAACTGTGAAGAATAATGGTTAGATGAGAAAAAAAAAAACATATGCAGAGAAAGTAAAAGAAGACAAAGGGGGAGTAGTGAAAAAAAGAGGCAGAAGAAAATGAAAAAGAAGAAATACTTGGTAAGGATTCAAAGTAAAGTAGACAAAGAAATGTACAGGTATGAAGAGTGGGACAACTTAATGGCTCATTTGGGTGTAAAAGCGCATGAGGTAAGAGCAGTTATTCTTATTAACAAAGAAATACTTTGTGACATTATATTTGAGACTATGTTTTCAATGGAAATTTTATTTTGAAGATTATAAAAAAAAAAGATTGAAACACATGGACTCTTTATATAATAAAAACATTTAACAGGGAAACAAAAAAGAAAATTCATTTACAATTTCGAACAGTGGTAGAAAGAGAGACTTTGAAAGGACATTTAAAAACTTTATGTAAGGAAGTCATGGACGTTGCAAGAGTTTATGACAAAAGGAGTTTATCAGCTGGAGAATAGGATTGTAATATTGTTTTAGAAACAAAAAGATAAACAATATATATCTATACCAAGCATGATAAATGTGGAGGAGAAAGGGGAGTTGTAAAATAATAGGGACAACCTAAAACATGTTTTTGAGGAAAAGAAGGACATTTGATAAGTAACAGTGATAAGAAAATGTTATATATGTTTGAAAATGGGACATTATGCAAAATATCTCAATTGAAATGTTTTAATTATAACAAATTAAAAAATTATGGATGGATAGTAAAACTGAAAATAAGAGTAAGGAAAAAGAAAAAGAAAGAAAAAAATGAACACGGTTAAAGTATTTTAGAAGAAGTAGAAACAGAAGAAAAAACAGAGGCAAAAATAGTAAAGAAGATATAGAGGAAGGCACTCTAATAAGTGATGACGAAGACATAAATTGGTTGATAGTAAAAAAAAAAAGAACTTTACTGGTAAGAGGTGAAAAAGACAGAAAAAGAAAATTTAAAGGAATAGGTACAAAAAAAGAGAAAGGAATGGACAAAAAACAATATATGCAGCTAATGGTTGTGGTCTGACATAATGGATAAAATGTTTAACTCACAGACACAAGGCATATTATTTCTTTTTCACCTTTGATAGGGAAATTGGCTAGGTGTAGAATGGCCCGCTAAGGCAGCTAACCTAGTAATTATCTATAAACTTAAGAAACCAAGAATCTATGGTAAAGGGAAAATGAAAATTTTGGAGTGCTTTTTGTAAATATGAATAGTATTAAGAATATAGTAAGAAGAATAGGGATTTGGAATGGTGTAATACATGTGATATAAATTTAATCATATTAGAAGTTACAGGATTTTGAACAAGTAAAACAAGATTACAAATCGAGAAACTGAAACTATCAGGAGGGAAGATAATCTGGGATTTGAGAAATGAGAGATGTTATTAACAATGATGTTAATAGTGATGGAACAGCAGATTCAAAGCCACAAAATAGGAATGCTTGTCATGTTATAAAGAAAAAGAGTTTGCTCAAACCACCATATTGTCCACTCACTAGTGTGTTTGAAGATATGTGTAGAAGGGAGTTGGTTGAATTGAGTCATTCTAACTTAATAATAACAAGTTATTTCAATTTAAGTGAATGTGGCATAATGCTTTGGATTATCTTTCAAGAAACAATGATTTAAGAGTGATGAAGCCAGATAAAGGGGGTGGGATGGTCCTTATGGATTCTTCTGAATATTCAAATAGGCTGCATTGTATGTTATTGGACAAGGAAAAATATGAAGTAGCTTCATTGAATGAAATTGATATCGGTTATCAAAAAATAGATTTTTTTCTTAAAAATATGTTATCAAATGGGGTTATTACCCAAGAAGTTTTTGAGTTTTTATATATTCCTCAGCCTATGATCCCAATGATGTTTGGTCTCCCAAAAATTCATAAGGACATAGCAGACCCCCCCCCTATGAGACCAGTTGTGTCAGCAATAAAATGTAAGAGTTTTCCTTTGGCTAGTTACATTGACAAACAATTAAAAGGGTTGTTGAGTAACTTTTGTTATATCTTAAAAGATTCTTGGGACTTTTTAATGTATTCCCCCAAAAATTGAAAACTTTGTGTTTGTTTGTGTTGATATACAGGATTTATATGGCTGCATACCTTTTGATATTGTTCTCTCTTGGTTTAGAAGCTGTCTCACTTCACTTGAAAAGTTGATGAGTCTGAAATTTTACTATTGGTTAAACTAATGGAGTTTGTTTTGAAGTATAATTCTTTATGGTTTGATGGTGAATTTTATCGACAGAAGTGCAGAGCTGCTATGGGGCAGTGTGTGCTCCCATTTTTGCCAATCTCATTATGTGGGGGAAGGAAAAAGAAGTATTATTTTGTTCAGAATATGGTAACTGTTGGCATTATTATGCCAGGTTTTTGGATGATGTATTTTGTGATCTGGAAGGATAATTCTAAGCATTTGGAAAGTTTTATTAACTTTATTAGAGTTGTGGGCACTATCCCCAGTAAGAATTTACTGTGCCCTTCCACTCATCTAGGTTCCTCTTGAACAATGTCATAATGGTGCTCTGTTTCACATGAATAGGTAGCCTATTCCAAAGATACACCAGTCACTGGGAGATAAATCTGTCGCTCCAGTATGTCCTACTTAAGTTGCAGGACATATTTAGGTCCCAGGACTGGGTCCCTAGTCTGGTTTGATTTATAGATATGCAGCAAGTTCTTTAGGTTTGTGACTGAGATTGCTCTGTAAGCCAGGCATAAGTCTCCCCTAAGAAGTCTATATTATACAGAGTATAGTGGCAGGGACTTTAGTCAATCTGTGTACATCTGTGCTGGAGCCCTTTGATCTTCTTAGTTAGAAACCTCTGAGGTCTCTCCAATTGCTGCAGGTGCTTTGTATGGTAATGCCGAAAAGGGTGTTATACTCAATTATGGTCCAGATTAGTGCCAACTATGGAGAGGTTATAACCTCTTTTGCTCTTGAGGTGATGCGTTTACAATTCAAGTGTGCTATGTAGAAAGCCTTCCTTACTACAGTAGACACATGGTGGTTGAAGTTAAGGTCACAGTCAACTTGTGATCCTAGGTCCCTTACCACTTCATGGTAATTAGGGTATTGTTGTCGATTTGACAGTGTGAAGGGACATTGTGCTGAAGGGAATGATGATGCATTTCTTTGCATTCAGCGTAATACTGTGACTAAAACACCAGTCGTTGGTTTGCATAAGACCCTCCTGGAGTATACTGACATCATTTGGTGATTCAATAATTATACCCAGTTTGCAGTCATCTGCAAACTTGGACAGCCACAACTCTTTAGTTTGGACCCAAACTTCTGAGAAGTACATGCCAAACAGTAGGGATACAGTACTGACTCCTGTGGCACCCTGTTGGTAACAGGTCTTCTGATTGATGTGAGATCACCCACTTTAATAGTGTGTGTCTAGTTTGTGAGTCAGTTGGCAATACCTCTTACGATGAAGGGGTTTACATTCAGTTTGTTAAGTTTATCAGTAATACCTGAGTGAGGGACTGTGTCGAAAGCTTTTGCCATGTCAAGGTATGCTGTGTGCACAGATTTGCCCTCATCAGTAGCCCTGGTCACATTTTTGAAAAAAAATACACCAAATTTAACATACAGGATCTGCTCTTCATGAAGCCAAATTGGGTAGGATCCAGGGTTTGGGGGTTTCCTATGTCTTTATTTATGAGGTCCATAATGATACATTCTATGGCCTTACAGATGAAGCTGGTCAGGCTTATGCATCTGTAATTCCCCAAGTCTGTAGTTAGGCCACCCATGTGGAGGGGAACAACTGTTGCTTTTCTCCATTCTGCAGGAAATAAGCCTGTGTTTAGACTAGGATTGAAAAGGGTACTTATTGGTGATGCTGTTTCATGTTTTACCCTGTTTAGAAGACAGTCTGGGATGCCATCTGGACCCATACAGGCTGTTGTTTTTTTGTCTTGGACAAGGCTTTGATGACCTTTTCTTCAGATATGTGGGGTAGGAGGGAAGCTTGGGGGAAGGTTTGTGATAGATATGGAGGGCTAAGGCAGTTAAATTTTCACCAAACCTATCAACTAGCAGGTTTTCTATCTCTGTGGGGTGAGTGTGTGTGATATCATTGCACATGATTGGGCCCAAACTTTTAGGCTATGTACGTAGCTGTAAAAGGCCTTATGGTTATCCTTGGCTGTGCTTGCTAAGTTTTACTCAAAGAAGCCCTTAGAGGATTTGACAAGTTGTCTTACTTGCCTGTTCAGGCTGAGACGGGTGGTATTCCATTGTTGGAGTCTTGCCTTTGTTTTCTTGGACAGCAACTTTTTGAGTTTATTTTAAAGTTTGCTGATGCTGGATGTCCACCATAGCAGCTTGTTTTTACTTGAGGCTCTGACTTTGATTCTGTCTGGAACAGCCAAGTCTGTACACTTATACAAGTGATTGTACAGGGCTGTAGTGTAAGCTTCAGTGTAGTTACCACATCCAGCTGGGGTTGGGGCTCTGAATGCATTTATACATTCAACTAAGAGGGTATATTTTCCCTTGGTGAAGTTTTTAGTCTGATTTTGAACATTGTGAGTTCTGGTGTTAGTGTCACCTCAAAGATGGCTGATTTGTGGTCAGATTTAACTAATGAGGGTCCGACAGTTTTGGTAGTGCATCTGTTTGATATGTCAGTGAGGACCAGATCTAGTATGTTTGCTCCTCTTGTTGGGGTATGAACAATTTGTTCCAGGGCATTTCAGTTAACAGTCAAGGAACTTTTGCACTACTGAGTTAGGGCTAGCATAGGTTTCCCAGTTGATGGTATTATTGAAATCCTTCATAACCAGAGTGTTTGTTAATATTTGGATTGTCTTCAGTTTGATCAAGTAGGATTTGTGTGCGTCATGACCCATGGAGGAGGAACTATAACTGGCTATGACTTGAATGGGGGTATTACCCACCATAACCTAAACTTGGAGTAATTCCATGGAGTTACTCAGTCTAACTAGACAGGAGCTAAATTTATACCTCTCTCTATATCTCAAATATAGATAGAAACATCACCTCCTTTAGTTCTCACACATTCATTTTGCAGTCTGAAGGTTTGGAAGGCATTGTAGCCTTGCAAGGCCAGGTTACTCTCTGAGGTCTTGCACCAGATTTTCTATGACTGCACAGACATCTACATCTCCCAGTGATAGAAGTGCTTCCAGGGTGGGCAGTTTTTGGTTTAAGCTCCTAGCGTTTAACAGCATGACCCTTATTTTGTTATGACTGGCAAATTTCAGGTTGGTAAGTTTGTTTTCGAGACCTTGCCTATAAAAGGCACTATGGGGTAGGCAAGAGTCTTTGCCAGCAGCCGAAAGCCTAGAAGCACCAGGTGCAAAGTGAAGTTTGTCGACCATGGTTTCCCAAGCTTACAGGAACTGGATTTGCTTTGAATGACACCAAAAGCTAAACCAATTATTGAAATCAATCATTGTTTGTTTATACTGTAGCATCATTCTAGGTGAGAACAGTATGCTGCTCAAGGCTTGGGACATACCTGGATGGGACACATACTCAGAGAGCTCAATCATGTCTCTCTTCATATAATCCAGTGAGGTACATCTCAGGTTGTTCACTCCAACATGAACTATGACAGTCATAATGGTACTTGTTGCTGAGAGACCTGAGTGCATGCTTGATCTAACAAATCCTGGCACCAGAAAGGCAGCTTGCTGTGACTTACTCCTTGTCCAGCCTGGTGATTGGGACATCCATTTGTCTCACTACTGAGTATTCAATAACTAGAAAATGTGTTTTTTGAGTGTTATGCCTTAAGGGCTTGGTAGATGAGACACTGGTGTTGCTATGTGTCATGGGGGCCGTGGGAACTGTGTAAGTTGTAGCAGTGTTGTGTTTTGGAAATCTCTTGTGTCTCTGTAGGTTTTTTTGATTGAACCTCCACATACATTGATTTTTGTGTTAGATGAGTACTATGTGTATGAGTAGTGGTACTATGTGCATATGTAGTGTTGGGTGGGTTGGCAACTCTTTTGAGTGTGAGAGAGCATGGATTTAAGATTCTAGGTGTAGACACATCTCTCACACTCTGTATTATAGTGAGTTATTTAGCAGGGCTTTTGGTATACATGAGGCAATTGCTGCATTGCCTTAAGAGACCCAAGTCAACAAGGTTGGCAGGAGAAACAAGGGCTCAGTGGCTGAATATTTCTGGGTGAGTAATTTGCCTATCCCTGCTTGTTTCTTCTTTTTTTTCACAACAAGAGCTTTACCTTTTTTGACAAGTGTGTCGCACTTTTGTTTTTATCAGAGCTTTTTGTGTTTTAGGTGTATGTCTGTCATGTTTTGCTTTATGGAGTATATTCCATCAGCTACTGCATTCCATTTTGTTGTGGGCTTCCCCAGCATTTTACCCTCCTTATGGCCTTTCATTTTTTGTTCTTTTTTCACAGTATTACAGGACTATTTGTAGTTGATTATAGCAATAACCCATGCCTGGGTGTGGGTAATGCTAAATTTACCCACGGTTGGCGTGGTTTGGTCCCGAGGGCGAAGTTTCATACTTCATATCGTTCAGAAAATTCATGCTAATGCAAAACCTGTTATTCTATCTACTTTTTAATCTTGTAACAGCAATATTTAAAAAATTTCCTGTTTTCGGGCCTTTGTCCCCCCCATTTTTAGGACTTGATTAATAATCTGTTGAATTTGAAATGGAATTTTGATTATTACTGGGTCACTGTAGATGTTAAGTCTTTATACACCAATATTAATACCAAATGGGGTTTGGAATCCATACAAAATATGATGGGTGAGGGACCTAGAACTAGTTTCCTTATTACCCTATTGGAGTTTTGTTTAACTCATAGCTATTTTTGTTTCAACAACACATATTACCTGCAAGTAAAAGGCACAGCAATGGGTGCAGCATATGCACCATCATATGCCATCATCTATATGGATTACTTTGAGAAAAAATACATTTATCCTACTAATTTTTTCAAGAACAAAGTAATCCTGTACAAACGTTTTATAGATGATTTGATTTTTATTTGCAAGGGAGATATTTGTGAATTCACAGATTTTTTTGAAGTACTTAATCAAAATGAACACAATTTACAATTTTCATATGAGATCAGTAGAAATAAGATTAACTTTTTAGATCTAGTTTTGTTTGAGAAGGAAAATAAAATTGAGTTTAAACCATTTAGGAAGGAAACCTCAGTAAATATGTTCTTACATGCCACTAGTATGCATCCTCAGCATTTAATAAAGGCCCTACCATTTGGGGAATTCAAAAGAATTCGGGATCATACCAGTGTTAAGGAGGATATAGATGAAGAACTATATACAGTACTCAATAGACTATTGGAAAGAGGATATGAATATAATCAACTATTAGAATGTAGGGATAGTGTGATTAACAACACAAGATTAGTTGATAGAAGGGAAAACATCATAACATATCCTAATAAAAGGGAAATTAGTGTAAAGAATAATGTTGAGAAAGTGTTCTTTATAACTAAATTTTCCCCTTTTTCTAACATATTAGTCTCATTAGTTAGACAATTCTGGTACTTAATATGTGAAGATGATAACATTGGTGAATTGTTCCCCAATCAAGTGAATTTTTCATTTAGAAGGGGAAAGAATTTAAGAGAAATCTTGAATAATAATTTTGTACAGCATATTAGATCTACCCCTGTGAGGGTGGGCACTTTTGCTTGTGGCTCATGCAGCATATGTAATAGAGTTATTAATATTGATATTATTAACAATATATATCATATTTCTAAACATTTTTTTAATTGCAAGTCCACTAGTGTAGTATACATAATAGGCTGTTCATGTAGGGACATTTGGTATGTAGGACAAACTAAAAGGATGATCAAAACTAGAATCTTAGAACATCTTAAGGATATAAGAAACCTTAATGTTATAAGTCCTGTTGCTAAGCATTTTATGGATATTCATGATGGTTGCAGTGATAGCCTGAGATTTAGTGTATTGGGGAAACCTTTTATTCATAAGGGAGATGATATAGTAGGCAAACTCTTAGAATTGGAAACAAGGATGATACTGAAATATAAAACTTTGAAACCATTTGGTCTCAATCAGGAGCTGGACCTTTAATTATACTCTAGAAGAGCATTTTCTTGCACATATTGCTTATATTGTTATTGAAATTTTAGTAATTTTGGGAATGATAAATACATATATTATGTAATTTATTTATACTTATTTATGTGGATATAATTTATTTGATAGTAATTGACATAGGAGAATAATTATTGTATTTTGTATGCAATTACACTCTGGTATAATTTTTATACATTTAAATTAATGAATTATATGTGCTTGATGATCTATTGAAAGTGTATTATTTGGTTGACAATAGTTTATATTAACTAAAATAAGCATATGTTATTATTTATTTATTTATTTTGATATAAAACTATTTAATATTTGCATCTGATGGTTAAATGAAAAAATATAAAACTTGTGAAAAAATAGAAAAGTTGGTTGATAACAGTTTATATAAACTAATATAAGTAGATGTTATGGTTTAATTTTGATGCAAAGATCACTTTAAATTTTGATACTCAATTATACTAATTGCTAATCAACTAATTAGTTACAATATAAAAAGAGTTCATATTGAAAGTTGTAATGTGATCCTTTGAAGGCGAATGGCCGAGGTACCAGATCGTTAATAAAAGCGTTGGTGGAATTTGACTGTTGGTGTGTTGTTTAACAGAACTATTTGGCTTTGTGTGTTTTTGCTGTTGGACTTTGTTCAGATTTCTTGCTTTAAGAGGTTGAGAGGTATGACACACACATACACACACACACACACACACACACACACACACACACACACACACACACACACACACACACACACACACACACACACACACACACACACACACACACACACACACACACACACACACACACACACACACACACACACACACACACACACACTTACACAGACTACTGCATCTTATTAAATACTAACATGCTGTGGGTGGATTGGACACTCCAAATTGGCCCTAGGAGTGAGTGTGTGCATGCGTGTGCCTTCTGTGGAAGGTTGGGCACCGGGCTGGCACCTCGGCACTGTAAAACTCCACAGCCAATCATGAGCGGATAGGTGATCCACTGTGGCAACCCCTAACCAGGAAAAAGCTAAAAGAAGAAGAAGAAAAACAAGAAGAAGAAGTGAAAAGATACATAACCCCACCTAGTGCTACCTGTTTAATATCTGATGGACAGCAGGTATAGTCTCATGATTTGCATCACTACCACCAAGTGATATGTGATAGTGCAGAATAATCTATGAGAATTAACTGGCATTAAGTTAACATGATACATGGGTAAATGCACAATGCTGCTTTGGCTACTAGCTAACACTTACCATCCCTATCTAAGCTTTGCACTGTACAATTGAAGATCAGAGTTATAATCACAGGCTCCCTCAGATTTCAGTGACTTCAGTTTATGCCCAAATCTTTCTAATGCAATAGTAACACTAATTGAAACCCATTGTTATATAAACAAACATTTGCATATTTCCAGGATGTGTAGTGATAGCTCTTCAGTAACAGTACCCTGTTTCATTCTATGTGGTAATGGTGCCATCAGCTAAATATTATAGCATACCAAGAGCATGTTTACTCTGTTTGCCTAAAATAAGCCAAACACTGCATAATGATGTGGAAGCAATGATTGAGAAGTAACTCATTAAAAGATGAAAGACAAAAGTTAATGAATCTTCAAATTTAGCAGCCATCCCTTGTACACATGAAGAAAACACTAGTCACAAGCTTTTGAAATTGACAACTGAAGTTTGTTTCTTGGAATAAATAAAATTATGTAACGGACTTTGCAAAATAGAAAACAAGCAGCTATAAACCTACATAAAAATATACAATTAATGACCCTAAACAGAGGTACAGCATATACAGTAAGAGAATTCTAACATTACTACCAGTAACTAAATATATTCTTGATTTTTTATCTACTTCTGACTCGTGTGTCCAAACAGCACTTGCATTGCATTATGAGATGGACACGAACTTGAACTTTCTCAAAGAATACAATGCACTTGGACAATTCAGAGGAAAGGCAGTCATTAATTATAACAGTCTTTCCCTCAATTTAGAGTCCCAGGTTCTGCATTTCCAATTTTTTTCAGTTTCAGTGATTCTCCACAGTCTCTAACTCTGGTGCCAATTGGTGGATGTTGAGCTAAACAACTAATGCCAAAATAAGTAATGTATTCTTAAGCTGAAAGCAGTCCAAATGGTGCAAACCTGACAAGCAAGATCAGTTCCATTTTTACCGGTGTTGCTGCATTTCTCTGAAACCATTCACATACCAAGTACTATTTGCATTTTTAAATTCAATAGACTGTATACATTTTACAAGCTTCAAGATTTTCCAAAACCACAGTTTTGTTACAAAATATAGCTACAGATCATTCAACTTAATATAGCTCTTGTTATGATTTACAGAAGTGCAGATTTGAGTTTTATGCAACCTGTCATATTTCTTCTCTGAAAGCAATGATTTAATTTGCTTTAATATAGTACAATTTGTTTATGTTTCTACCACCCCTTGTAGATTTCAAGCAAGTTCTGATTAAACACCAATGAAAAACACATCTTGGGGTTAAAATTTATTTTAAGTGACACTAAACAGTCCCACGTCTTGTTACAAACTTGCATTCACATAAATGACACCGTTCTGATGCTGGACTTTCATGTGTTAGAGGTTTAATCCCAAAACCCATTTAAGAAGTTTGCTGTTGTACAAACTAGCTCTAACTAACTACATTATGGGATCATGATCTGTAACTACTGTGCCATTTCTTCCACAGATGTATGGATGAAGCTACTGGAGAGTGTATAACATTTCTTCGCCATGGCAATGCATGATTCCTCTCTCGGTTGAAGTCTATATGATCTGCATTTTTTTGAAATGCTGCTTTAGTTTTACTGTTTTTTGTTTCTGTGAATGCCTCATACTGCACTCTGTATCATTGCTACTTTTGCCTTAAATAGCACAAGATACATTCAGGCTCACTGAATCTAGAATTTTGGTATCACTTGAGCACCGAAACCAGCGATTTTACATTGAGGGTCTCCATGCACCCTTGTGGCAGAAGAGTGTAGCTCAAAACCCATCTGAGTTGTGGATTGATGGAATAAGGCTCTGTGTGGGGGTGTCCTATTTGGTAGTTTGTTAAAACTGTTTAAATTGTTTGTATTTAAGGCTCACATTTGTGCATAGCTGTGCACATTGCAACGGGGGTTAGCAGTGCATTGTATAGATGCAAACACCTAAATACAACTTTTTCCCTAGAGAATTTCAATGAAACACTCACATTCTTCCCTACTGCACAGCCAGCAACTCAGCTGCGCACTGAGCAGCACTGCCAGTCTTTTAAACCCCTAATCCTGAATAGAATAAGTCCTCTTTGCTAAACATAGAGAAAACACTGATCTGACTTGCCCACCCCAGCAGTACTTATGGTTTAACCAGCTACAATGGACAGTCAGTTTCCTAGCATTTCTACAACCAACCTGATTGGCATGGGCATCCTGAGACAATGTAGTAATTGCCTCAGGTATACTGACAAACATTTGCTCCTACATCAAACAAATACAGTATGTGAGAGTTGTAACTATACTATGAAACTGGAATCAATCCTCTCATCTAACAATAAACAAGACATCAAACAGGTTGTCAGCACACACACACCTCTCCTCTCACACAAGATAAAGTCATGACACATAAATCCACATACGTGGAGGTACTCACTAAGAGCCTACCAAAAGAACAGAGATATCCTAAGCGCAAACAACTCACACATACTAGAGCATGACCAAAATCTACTACACATAACAACACACATACCAGTGTCTCTGTGAATAATCCTTTAAGGCTGGAAAACTCAAAACCAAATGTCTTGGTCATAGGAGATTCCATAGTGAGACACACTGATGTTCCCCTCACCAGGCTGGACAAGGAGATGGTCAGCTGCCTGTCAGGTGCCAGGGTCCATCAAATTATGCACACACTCAAGTCACTCAGCAGCAATTACCCTTATGACTTGAGGCTTACAACTCTGCCCTATGCTCAAATGTTCTGGAATTAGTACTCGCCGATATGGGGGATGGGAATCACTGCATTACCCCTGTGTTCTGCCCTCCCTAGTAAGGCCAGACCATAAATCTGTTTCGTTCGAAGTAGTGATCAGGCCAGACACCTCCACAGGATCAACAAAACTGAGAAACTTCTCCAAAACAAACTATAGCCTACTAAGCAATGTTTTGAAAAATTTGAACCTCCCCCCCGCTAACACAACCAACAATGAATCCTATGCAGAGGAGCATGCAAACACCCTGTATAACCACTTAAACAACTGTATTAACTCTGCTGTACCTGACAGGATCAAGATGATGTCCTCCCATAAAAACAAAGTCCCCTGGTGGACCTCAAGTATAAACAGGTTATATAACAAAAGGAAGAAGCTGATATCTAAGAACAAGAGGAAACTTAGCAGAGAAAGAATATCCTCCACAGCTTGAACAAGAAAATCAGATATCTGGCAAAGTCCTCTATAGCTAGTTATGATGCCAATTTAATTCCCTAGCTAAAGACAATCGGAAGGCATTCTTTAGCTATGTCCAGAATCTAAAAGGGTATACCCAGCTATGTGCCGAACTCATAGAGGATGGTACCACTTACACTGATCCTGAGGAAACTGCCAACCTGTTAGCTGACAGATTTGGTGTAAACTTCACACCCCTGTCCCTACCAGCCATAGCCCAAAGCATACCCAACACCTGTCCTCTTCCCCAGTATCTGCAATGAACAGGTCATATTCTTGATCTCTAAGGCAAAAAACATGGCCTCTATGGACCAGATAACATCCCAGGCTGCTTATTAAATCACCTAAGACATGACCTGCACTCTTTTTAACTATAGCCTGAGCACTGGTTTTGTTCCAACAGAGTGGAGAACAACAACTGTAATCCCCTTGCACAAAGGGAATTCATCAGCCAGCTCTGGGAATTATAGACTCATAAACCTAACCATCTTCATCTGCAAGGCCATGGAAAGAATCATCATGGACCTTATCAACAAGGGCAAATGCAACCTTCAAACTGTTAAACTGACCCAGCTTGGCTTTGTTAAGGGTAGATCATCCTTACCAAACCTGGTGGACTTCTTTGACAATGTCACCAAAGCCCTGGACGAAGGCCAGGCAGTACATACCACCTATAATAATAAACTCAAAATAATAAAAAGACTCCATGAATGGATTTACAAACATAATTATGACATACCCAAAGACAGAAGCACTAATGCACTTTCTAAACAAATTGAGGATTACCTTGGACATCATTTTAAATTTGCAATGCTTGAAAAACTTGTGGTGAATGTTCAAGGTTGTCCCTGGTCTTTGATTTTAGAAAAAAGAGAACTGTTTTGGCAGCTATATCGGAATTCTTATGGCTGGCTGGGGTAAATTAACATATTTCTATTGTCCCTTTGTTAAAGTTAAAATCACAATATAGATAGGTTGTTTTAAATATATTATGTGTTTATTGTGGTGTTATTTTGAGTTTATTATTATGAATATACATGTCCAATATCTGTTTTTATATGCTGTGCTTTTAAATTTTGTTTTTATACGCTGTTTTTTGATACACTGTTTTCTTATGCTGTCTTACTATACTGTATTTTGATATGCTGTTTTTTATATTATGTCTCTTTAAATGTTTATTGAATGAGTTAATTAAAGGGATGCAACACGTGATGGGTTAGACTATTTAAGCTGTGAAATGGAAAAGGGAGGTGTCTGAAGAAGTTTTATGTTTTGTAAAACAAAAGTGCTTATACATATTTTATGGTTATTGAATAAAAGTTTTATTTTATTAGAATGTGAGTTGGTCGTGATTTGTATTGAGAGCTCCTGCAAGTTAACAGTTCTGTTTTTTGTTTTTTTCTATACTCATTCAACCACTGCCTACTATTGGCATTAAAAAATAGTTGCCAAAACAATTCTTGCTTTTCAAGATGTAAATGCCCTGCACCAACTTTTTCATTATGCTCTACCTTCTTGATCACCAAAAATTTAAACTCATGGCCCGGGTTGTTCCTAATATGAATAAAAAGTCCAAGGTACCCAAAGAAGGGAAATCCAGCCACAAAACAAATAAAAACAGCTTTATTCCAATGAAGCAAACCACATTAACATTTCTTAACAAACTCCACAAATACATTTTCATTTAAAGTACTTCATCAGATGCAGACTTTTCCTCATCTGCACTCCATAATCTCAGATCAAAGAGAAGGAAATCTTACTTTTGTTAAGTCAAGGCAGTTTAACAGACGTAATCAGGTTTCCTACCCTTTGATTTAGCATTGTCACTTCAGAGGTGCCATGCAATGACCTGAGGTTATGGAGTACAGATGAGGAAAAGTCTGCATCTGATGAAGTACTTTAAACGAAAACGTATTTGTAGAGTTTGTTAAGAAACATTAATGTTGTTTGCTTCATTGGAATAAAGCTATTTTTATTCGTTTTGTGGCTGGATTTCCCTTCTTTGGGTACCTTGGACTTTTTATTTGTGAATTCTTGGTACCTTGGTGTGCTTTTTTACATTTATTGTTCCTAATATGCTTGGTGAGGGTATTTGTATTCTTATTCTTATGAATGTCATAAGAATGCTCATAGATTGTTTCTTTTAGCATCCTCTCCATTTTTCAGATATAAAAACAGTTACAGTGTTGACGTAAAGCAGCATACACTACCCCTTGGAAAGATGATTTTTCAGTTTTGTATTTTGTAGTGATTGGCTGTTTTTTATCATGACAGGTTTCTGGTATGATATGTTTTGATATTTATTTTATTTATATATAAATATTATAGTATTAGTACTTTAAGAATGTATTTTCTTAGTGTAGGTTCAGTATTCACCTAATACAGTAGCCCATATTTATTATTTGCTTTATAATCAAATTTATGGAGCTTAGTACATTTTCTTACTAGTGTTTTATATTTATATATATATATATATATATATATATATATATATATATATATATACATAGGTTCATAGGTTCATAGTTTCATAGGTTCACACTAGGCTATCTGCCCTAGGGCATTTATAAGCCTAGCCAGAGTGTGTGTGGCTTTCACCACCCCTTAGGATGAGAATACTATACCCATTAGTTTGCTGTGCCGCTGTCCAGCAGTGACACAGAGATGATTCCTGGGGTAAACCTACGATCTCCCATCCACTCGTCAAGATTACTCTTGAACAGAGTCAGTGAGGGGCTCTGCCTCACATGGACTGGGATTCTGTTCCATAGTGTAGGGAGTCTCTGGGTGATGAATCTGTCCCTCCAGCACATCCTATTTATATCCGTGTTGAGGTTTAAGTCTCTTGCTCTCATGGCACTGGTGGATTTGGATTTTTTGAGGTGGAGCATGTCCATTAATTCCGGGTTGGACATGGCCTTGTATGTCAGGCACAGATCACCTCTGAGCAGACGGTATGTGACTGAATAGAGCTGGAGTTTCTTCAGTCGGGCAGCGTATGACATATGTTTGAGCCCCTTTATCCTTTTGGTGAGGAACTTTTGGGGTCTTTCCAACTGCTGCAGGTGTCGGGTAAGGTACATTCCGAATGGGGCGTTGTACTCAATCATTGGTCCTACATATATTATATAATCTATTTTTGTGGATTATTTATTTTAATTATATGTTTTTTAAGAGTTTATTTTTTGTGGGTGTGTCCCTTTAAGGATCCACCATGTCTAGTATGAATGGCAGCCTTTCATATTGTATTTAAATATTGCATTCATTGTATAAGCTATCTGATGACATTCCTAATTTGTAGGGGGAGAGTGCTTATTGTTCATTTTGCTATAACTGTTTTTAGTCTTTGGAAAGTCTTTTTGAGGGTTTCTAACATTAAAGTGCTGCTGTGTTTTTCATGCATGGACATGGGTTACATTCTTTCAGAACATGGGTATTACATGGTTAGGCTTGTAATGGCCCTAGGACCCTTAGCCTAGTAACTTCCAATGAACCTATATACCTATGTATACTGCTGGACACTCCTTTTCCTTTAAAGAATTCTTAATGAGTACAGCCATCAGTCTTTGGTTTGAAGAATCTCCATTCACTTTACAACTCCTAGCTCTAACCAGGATTAGCTAGTACAGCAAGTCAAATCAAGCTCTTATTGAATTCCTTGAAACTCCACTCACAAATCTTTGTATATATATATATATATATTTATATTTAGTCTTTTATTTGGGTAATGTCTACAAGAGAAGGGATTATGGTATTGTGGTGAGAAACAGACTTTTCTTTACTACTATGCTGTCCTGAACTAGATCTCCTGCTTTTGTCAATAAGGATAGGTCATGCCTGGATAGCCCCCACTCTGTCAGGCTGAGGTCAACTTTTACCACCTATTACTTATTAAGTTGCATCTGCCATTCTTACATTTCATTGTGTTTGCCTTACTAAAAAATAGCCATTTTGATCTGTACCGTACTTCTCTGTTATGTTATGCTCATTCCTGTCATGATGAAATAAAGAGTGAAATGTCACTTTGAGAGAAACAAAACATACATTCTGATTCCTGACAGGATGTAATCTTCCAGCCTTTGGAAGGTTTCTGAAGTATTTTTATCCCAAATGCCATTATGGTGAAACCTTACAATCCAAATGCTGGAACAAAGGCTAAGCTCTGTCTTGCTTATGGTTGTCATGGGTTCCTGCCAGTAACCATCATTTAGGTCAATAGCTGTCAGAAGCTTAGTCCCACCTAGCTGGTCCACTGCTTCATTTGTTTTTGCCATGATGTATGCAACTGCTTTTGTAAAACTATTTACTTTTTATAGTCTAGACAAAATCTCATGTTCCTTTCCTTTCCTGCCACCTGGATGAAGGCCAGTAACTGCCAGATTTTTGGATTATCACCATATTCAATATCTCCTCTTACAACTCCTCCCCATATGGTTTGCTTAGCTCCTCCCATATGATTTGCTTACCTTGATGAGGCATCCTTTAAGGTGCCTACTTTCTGGTTGTTGGCTAACCATGTTCACAAGGAAGTCTACTATTTGTGTACACCCTGGCTTAGCAATGATTATATTATACATTTTTACAGCACTTCTCAGACTTATTTTACCTGATACCTGTTGTGACAGTTATACCTAGTTCACCGAGTAATCATTATGAATTTCACTGGAGAGACTTCATAGCAGATTTACCTCTGATTCATCTTGTAATCCACTGTATATATCAAATACTAGTGTCTCCTTATCATGGTAGAGAAATTAAATAAATAAATACATTTTGTGCAAGGTATACTGCTTTGCATTTATGTTGATACTGCAATGGTTCATACATTTCCTGGCGACAAATGTTTTTTGGTCTATACAAATTAAATTCAGAATGTAAACCACACTACTACAAGCCAATGTATGGACAAAAATCCCACGTACTACCACCAGTTTAATATGTTATTGACAAAGGTTATGATCTCATTTTCTGTACCACAGCTGCCAATAAACATGTGATGGTAATGCTTTAAATCTGTATCACTGTCAAGGAATAGTTTATAAGGAGTAACTGATCTTAACATAGTATTCATTGCTACCTTGGGTAACAGCCAGCACCTTCCCACAATATTCTCTGCACATTACAGCTGCATATCAGAATTATAAACACTGGCTCCACAAGATGTCATCAACTTCAGACTGAGCCTAGTCGGTACCAGCAATAACTGAAACCTGAACAAGATCAGTTTGCATACATTTTCAGTACCCACATGTCCTCTCTGTCTTTATAGTAGCATTGTCATCAGCCAGGGCACTGTTGCACACAACAGTTTATCCTTAAATACACCATCTATTAAATCTTTGCAAGGTAATAATAGCTTGAGCAAGTGCACTTTCAAATGGTGCAAGCCAACAGTGGATAAATCATCAAGTTTAACAACTACCACTGGGGTCTATATTAGAACATCGACTTTTTAAAACATTGAATGCTCTTATATCGACCCCTATTCAGCGAACGCTGATAATATCGAACATGCAGAACAGCAAATTTTTTTACCAGGGAAAAAATTTGCTGTTCTGACACACATACACACAACACAAACACACCAAACAAACAGCAATCCACACACATACACCTAAAATCCTACATCTAACCCTACTCTAAACTGTACACACACCACTAGCTATCCACTTACCTTAACCCAAACCCTAACCCTAAGGTCCGTCACTATCGCACACTCACCTCACCTGCGCCCTAACCCTAACTCACCTACCCCGCCCTAACCCTCATGTCCACACAATTGCACACTTACCTGACCCACTCCCTAACCCTAACTCACCTACCCCGTGCCCTAACCCTCACGTCCACACAATCGCACACTTACCCGATCCTGACCTGTAACTTTCCACCACAGTGCTGAACATAGCAAAGTCACAGGAACAGCCAACCAAATTCCTTCCCTAGGAAGAAATTTGGTGTTCCGCAGCTTCACTATTTTCAGCGTTCACTGAATAGGGGTCGATATTATAACATTCGAAGTTGTGAAACTTCAATGTTCTAATATAGGCCCCTGCCACTGTAGTCATTAACAAATCAGTAAATAATACATGCTCTTTACTCAAAAAGTAAAATGAAGAAATGCACTTTGCAAAATCAAGTATTTTATCTATAAAATTATAAATAAAGTGCAAAATGAATGAGTTTGAACAAACAAATGATGTACAGAAGTATCCACCAGGTTATCTGGGTCTGTTACAACTTTATTTTATTTTTCTATCAATGACTAGTAAATCTGATAAACAGTAGCTGCTTAGTATCATAAGCAGATTCCAACATGTACTGTGTCCAGGAATGTAATTTAGTAGCACAGTTGAGATGTAAGGTTGTAGTCAACTCTAATCTGCACTCTTGCTCTGGTTTTAGTCCCAGGTTCTGTATTTCTAGTTTTTTTCCATATCAATAATGTTTTTTTTTTTCTGTTTCAGCATTCTCTATTATGGGAGATGAGTACAAAAAGGTAGCGTTCAAATAAGGTAATTCTTTTTCAAAGCTGAAAGCACTGCAAATGTGTGCACAGTTGGGGAGCCAGAATAGATTCATTGTCTAACAGTTTGATGTATTCCAGCAAAAGCAGTCATTTATTCAGTACTATTTAGATTTTTTTTTTTTTTTGCATTTTGTAAATGTGACACATTTTGCTGGGTGCAAAATTTGCAGCAAACACAATGTTTTATGGTAAACAAATTACATTTATTTTAGTTTAATACAGCTTTACTTATGGTTTACTAAAACAATCACACACTTCATTCAGACTGTCATACTTCTTTTCCAAAAGCAGTTATAGTATGAAACCACTTCAGTACCACTGCCACCAACCTCTGAATCACTGGAAGAGTCACATTTCTTTTCTGTACTTCCTTGTACAAGCTTATGGTCCAACATTTCCCCCCCGACTACAAACTCTGGTCCTTACTGTATTCCCGTTCACTTATGACACAGTCCACAGAAACATTAACCTTACTAAGACCCTCATTCTGGTTTGTTGCATGTAAACATTGTTTGTCATCTTGCCATGCTCTGCCACCTGGAATACCCCACCCATTTATTTTAGACCTCTACCTGCACATTTCTCACTTTAAACAGCATATATTCTCTCACATCTCTGAATGTGGTCCTAGCATCTTCACTGACCTGTCCAGCACCTCTAACTCATCTAATTTACAATTTTTATTATTTTTAAAAGTAAGGATTCCTCTCAGGCTTGCACATACTCATCGTTTGCATTCTTCATTCTTATCCTACTCATGCAGTGATGCTAGTTCCTTAAATGTATTTGTTAGAGCAAAAGCCTTCTTAAAATTGTGAATAAAATATATGCATGGCTCCTATTTCCTGCACTGTACATCTGAGAAGTCTCTCATAACATCTGATCACATTTTACTCATACATAAATTCCAGGCAATGTCACTGTCAATTTACAGTGAGTGTTGTAAGCACTTTTGCTTACCCCTCTTATTTCATTTATTACTGAGATATGCAATCAAATAGCATGTTCTAGCATTATTGTTGGCTTTCAGATTTGTAAATGAATGCTGTTTCCAGTCATTAAATACTTTATTACTAGCGTAATATGATCAAGTATCCGGTTTTGGTAACTTTACTGACTCTCTTACTATGGTATCCAGTCTTATATTCCTTCTTGCATAACCGATTTGTGCATTTGTGAATTGTAGACATGATTACAATGTTCTATATAAACATTTTTCTCCTGTTTTAAACTATCTTTTTTTTTCTTGTCAATGCTACAAGATAATAAAACATCTTAACATGGCGCTTAGATCCAAATACTTTCAATAGCTGATCTGGCAATGTCCTTGTTGATTCTTCTGTCAGATGTGCAGGAGCAACTCCACCTTAATCCTTCTGAGCACATGCTGACAATCGGACCTCACTCTGTCGGTCATGCTCATTTCTTTCCTGAAGCAGGCTACTCCCTAGTTAGGATGAGAGTGAATCAAGGAAGCAAACATACAGGTATATGTAGCAGTAGTGTGTGCTTGCATTGGTATCCCTGCACTAAGAGATTATGGAATTGAACTGTTCCTTTCTCCCTCCTCCCTGTGGGTGGAAATTCTTATCCTCTTCATGGCAGCTGAAGCAGATGCTAAAGTAAATAAATTATTTTTTTTTTTTTGGGGGGGGGGCTATATTATGGGATGTATCCTTCTTTGCTACTCGAGTTAGCTACGCATGATAAACTTTGCATTCTTGTTCTCAGGTTTGTAGATGTATTGAATTCAGCACAGTTTGTATACATCAGGTCAGGTTATGTCTGAAAACGGTCCTCAGACCAGTTTACACCTGTGGTTAGTAAATACAAAAATCATACACAGGATTATGCTCTCCCAATAATATCTAACTTGGTACATCATTAATGAACTTATTTCAAGACTACTTCAAGTTCATATTGAAATTAAAGCTCAAGAAGAGAACCTAGACCTCCATTTTTGAGAATTAATAATTAGTTTGTAATGGCTGAATCATAAAATCATAAAATATTTGTAATATATGGAGCTTTAGGTATCTAATATACCAATAGTTACCTTGAGAGACAAACTGCAGAAGTGATAAATGTTTCAAAGCTTTGAAAGCTATAATATAGGTCGTACTTATGATAAAGCAACTGCTTTAAAAACTGTTAGATTCTTCACACTGCCTTATGCATTTTGTGTATATTGAAGTATAAAGGGTATTACAGCTTTTAAAGCTGCCAGTGCCATCGAATTCATAGGTTCATAGGTTCATAGGTTCATACTAGGCTATCTGCCCAAGGGCATTTATAAGCCTAGCCCATAGTTATGTGGCTTTCGCCACCCCTTTAGTTTGAATAAAAACTATGCCTATCATTTTTCTGTGCCTCTGTCAAGCAGTGACACTGAAGTAATCCCTGGGGTATATCTGCGATCTCCCGTCCATTGGTCAAGATTCCTCTTGAACAAGGCCAGCGAGGTGCTCTGCCTCACATGTACCGGGATTTTGTTCCACAGTGTAGGGAGTCTCTGGGTGATGAATCTGTCCCTCCAGCACGTTCTATTTATAACTGTGTCAAGGTTTAAGTCTCCCGCCCTTGTGGTTCTGAGGGATCTAGATTTTTTGAGGTGAAGCATATTCATCAAATCTGGGTTTGACATGGCCTTATATGTCAGGCACAGGTCACCTCTGAGCAAGCGGTATGAGACTGAATAGAGCTGGAGTTCTTTCAGTCGGGCAGCATAAGACATATTTTTGAGACCCTTTATCCTTTTGGTGAGGAACTTTTGGGGCCTTTCAAGCTGCAGCAGGTGTCTGGTCAGATACATTCCGAACGGGGCATTGTACTCAATCATAGGTCTAATGAGTGATGAGTACAGGGGACGATGACCTCTCTTGATCTAGATGTGAATCCCTTCATGATCAGGTGGGCGATATAGAAGGTTTTCCTAACTACTTTAGCAACATGAGTGTCAAACGAAAGGCTACTGTCAACTTGGGTCCCCAGCTCCCTGATGACTTTTCTGTGCTCAGTGGATTGCCACCTATATGGTAGCTAGGGGTAACCTTGTTTTTCCCAAAGGGTATGACTATGCATTTTTTGGCGTTTAACTTCAGGCCATGGCTCTGGCACCAGTTATCCGTTTCTGTGAGGCCCTTCTGGAGCATATCTGTGTCAGATGTGTTTTCGACTATGGCGCCCAGTTTGCAGTCATCTGCAAACTTTGTCAGCCATAACCCTCCTGTGTTTGCTTGTACTTCAGAAAAGTAGATGCCGAACAAGAGTGGACTCAGGACTGAGCCCTGTGGGACACCACTTGTGACAGGCTTTGAGTCTGACATGGCTCCAGCAACTCTGACCCTGTGGGTTCTGTCACTTAGCCAGTTTGCAACCCATCTTGTGATGTATGGGTTTACATTCAAGCTGATGAGTTTTTCGATGATACCTGAGTGGGGTATTGTGTCGAAGGCCTTTGCCAGGTCGAGGTAGGCTGTATGGACTGCCTTTCCCTCATCAATGGCCTTGGTGACTGTCTCAAAAGTCAACCAAGTTTAAGAGGCAGGATCTGCCTTTGACAAAGCCAAACTGGGTTGGATCCAAAGTCTGCAAGTTCCCTATGTCTTTATTTATGAGTTCCATTATGATCCTCTCCATGGCTTTGCAGATAAGGCTTGTCAAGCTAATGGGCGGTAATTTCCAGGGTCTGTGGAGGCACCGCCCTTATGAAGTGGGACCACAGTCGCCGTCGCCACTCCTTGGGTACGTATCCTGAGGTGAGGCTAAGATTAAACAGCTGTCCTAACTGTGGGTTTAATTCCTCATTGAGTTCATGAAGCACACAGCCGGGACACCATCCGTCCCATGGATGCTGTGTTTTTGCCTTAGTGAGGGCAGTTCTCACCTGGGCGTTGGAGATGTTTGGGGGCTACAATCCTCTGGAATAGATATCTCTCCTTTTGGGGAGGGGAGAAGTTTGCACTGAACCTGTCAGCCAGTATGTTAGCAATGTGTGTAGGTTCAGTAATTTTCACATCATTTTGAACTAATTCTGAGCATATCTGGGAGTTTCCTCCTAGGTTTCTAACATAGCTAAAGAAGGCCTTATGATTGTCTTTAGAGTCCTTGGTGATTTTTCTCTCAAAATTTGCCTTGGATGATTTTATGAGAGCTCTTAGTTTTTACTTATAATGATCAAAGGTGTCTTACCTTTCAAGGATTTTGCTCTATCTTGTAGTAGCTTCCTCCTTTTGTTGTAGAGCTTGTTTATGGCTGGGGTCCACCAGACTGGATGCTTGCCTTTGGTACAGAGAGTCTTAGTTTTGTTTGGGATT